>NC_059226.1:3293371-3351133 GCF_020615455.1 Coregonus clupeaformis
TGTAGGAGGCTGTAGATGGGTGCATCTCAATAGTCTAAAGTGGCTTCCTTTCCTCATGTCCTTTCCTTGCATCTGCACTGATCTGAAAACGAGGGATTGGTGAAAATAGTATAGTCAATACTGCTTACCCATCCAGTTCTCTCACATCAGACGAGAGAAAGGAAAGGAGATGAGGAGAGGAAGCAACTATTGAGATGCACCCAAAAGCCTCAAATAACCCACTCTTTTAGTCACAGCACTGATAGCAAAGGACTTGAAATAGTGGGGAAATCATTGGGAAAAAACGTTAGTGATATCTAAGGGAAGGAGAGAAGGAAATTAAGCAACGAAATGTGGATATTTGAGAAGATTGGCACAAAGTCAGAAAGCCGAGTCAGAGTTGCTGTGTTTGTTGCATAGAGTTGAACGAGAAGGTGCGGGAACAAATGGTATTGTGTGATGTCCAAAACACAGATGGAGCTTAAGAGTAATCAGGGGACCTTTTTTTAAAAACACACTGATGATGGCTATTTTAGTTAGAAGATTGTAACAAGTTAAACCTTCTGTAATGAATCCTACTAAGTGGTAACGTCCAAGCCACTGTTCCAATTAATATTAAAATTCCTGTGGTGGTTTTTATGATTATTTATTGCTATCATCAGTAATGATTTGAAATAGTTGCACTAGAGATGTGTCGGTCACCATCAGTTCACTTGTTATTTTGACGATTGAGTCTTTACAGCTTTACTTAACTTTGTTTATATTATATCTTTAGTTTTTTTTACTGTGGTAATAGATAAAGGTAGAAGTTGCCCCGGCCACAGATCTAGGATCAGATTACCCAACCACAACTCTTAACCTTGACCATCAGGAGGATAACATATCTGACCCTGAACCAGTGCTTAGTTGCAACTTGTACCAACTGGTAATGGCAGGGGTGCAACTTCCACTGGGGATATGTCCCCCCCCCCACGTTCTGAAATTGCATTTTTGTCCCTCCCAGTTTTATCATCGGTGTGCTATAGGACCATGCGGACGCCTCCGAGCAGTCGGGTAGGCTGTTTGGAGTGTTTAATAATAATACTAATGGTCCCCCCCACTTCTAAAACCAAAGTTGCGCCCCTGGGTAATGGTGACTGTAGAGGTGGTGTTGGGCATTAGGTTGCAGTGATGATTGGATGGGGAAGACCCACACACTTTCTTAGACATGTGCACACACTTTTTTGCAAACACGTACACACACTTTCTTACAGACATGTGTGTGTATATATATATATATATATATATATATATATATATGCACTTGCCATGCACATACTCACGCACTTGCTTACAGACATGCATTCATGTATATTGGGCACCTTCCTGAGCTCAAGTGAAGACCACCTGAGTATTATGTTTTTATTGTTATTATGAAGATTATTCTAAGAGCTTCTCTAGCATCACTATGTGACCGTGTGTATTTATATACTGTGGCTGATCTGTTTGTGAACAATTATAAACTATATTATTATTATTAGCTGATGGCATCAAAGATCCCTAGTTCAGTTTAGTTCAACAACACGTTTGGGAGAATGTACTGTATAATTTGGATCATTTAGAAGGTGAGAGGGAGGAGTTAAAACCCAAGCCGTGTAATTCGTAAGATGTATGGTAATATATGAAAATTCATTGTGGGTGTCCGTGTAAGAACCGTAAGGTGTTAAGGTTTTATTCCCATGCAGTGCCTTCGGCATGCAGACGTTGTGGATAATGTCTTTGTCAACCGTAATGGATGAAAAGGCAATAAAAACATATTTGAACCAACCCGTTTGCTCTCCTGTGCCTGTATCTTCAGTTATGTGCATGGCTTCTTGTTCTTGTACAGTGTTCTTAAAAAAAATATATATATATTTTTTTAAATTAAGGCATTTCGTAAAGAGCAATCCCACGCCTCTCGCAACTCTAGTTCCACGGACGAGACCATAAAGTGCTGGAAAGGCAGAGGAGACTGGGAGGGCGAGCTAAAGGGCAGTGAGCCGGACTCGAAATGCGTGCCAGAGTCAGCGGCTGCAACCACACAGGCCACACCTTGTACAGTGTTCATTGAGTTTCTACATAGTGCTGTCAAAGTAGAGGTCCAGCGTCGTTATTGTGCAAACCAGCGGCATGGGTTAATAGGAGGGATTTATCAAGATCCTATTAAAATTCCTTATTTTATGCTGTAGAAAGATTAAGTCCGAGTTTCCCACTTAGAAAGTATCACAATCAACCAATAGGAATTTCTACGCAAAAAACATGCAGAATTTTACTCTGAGTTCTGATGCTGCTTTCAGGACAACTCGCGGCATTAGCAACGTCGTCATTGTCCTCCACCATGAAATCTGGGAGGGGACATCTGTCTCCGTGCGTACATACTTACGTCACACGCGATTTCTCAGACCCCACTGGCCTGATTTTGACGAAACTTTGGTGAATGAGGCGGCACGCCATAGAGATCCAGCATTTACAAAATTACACTGATTGGACAGATTTTTCCAAATTGTCTTAAATTACAGCCTTACTCTAAAATGGATAACTCTTAAACGCTACTCCTCTGGCACAGAATTACCAATCTGCACGAAACTTTATATGTGGCATCTATGGACTAAGGTCTCTCAACGCAATATTTTCCAGACTGTTGACCAATAAACATTCACGTGGGTGTGGTCTGGCACATAAATATTGTAACAAAATGTGGTACACTGTCGAGACTCCACATATGCAAGAACATTCATAACGACCACATGTTTACATCTGTTTGACTCAGAGTGATGCAATTTGGAAGACCTTCTCAGGTATGAGTCTAGCTTAACACGTGATATCTCAGATACCACTGGCCCAATTTAGACAACATTTGGGTGAATGATGTGTCTTGCCATAGAGATCCGCCATTTACTAAATTAAACATTGGCCCAAGGGCCTATAGTAATCAACTGTACATACGTTAGTCACACAGAAGAGGTGCCTGTTAAACTATACATTACCATTTTTGGGTTGCTTGTAGATTAGTATTTAATCCTTTTTTGGAAGTACATACCGGGCATAACGGCAGTAAATGACGATAGTTGCAGGCAGGGCAGGCATATTTGGTGAGTAACGAACGTATTTTGACAGAGTTGGTGAATGCTAATTTAAATGGTAGCTTTCTGGGCAGAGAGAAGATCTCGTCATATTCATCATCTCCTCTGTCCAGATACTGGTTCAGGCTTTGGCTAGCAAAGTTTTGATTCCCCCTTCTGTCTGAACTTGGAATATTCCTGTTCGCGGGCTTGGGCCACTGACCATTAACCTGGATGTTCTGTTCTGCGTTGTGTAATCTTCTAATAATTTGAAGTTTGATGGAATAACCATTGTAACGCTTCTACAATAGTCCATTTTAGCAGCAGCATTCTTTTACAGACAGAGATGCGGATAGGAGTAAGGAGTCCAGTATCTCTGGAGCATTAGCCTACCTCACTGTGCTGCATTCTAGCCTTAACAATCTATTGAAAACTAAAACATTGTTGTCATTTTGATGTGTATTCCTATTGCTATGAAGCTGTTGCACCTGCAGCGTGTATATTTACCTTTAAGATGTGTGATATTGTTTTATTGCCGTCATACGTTTCTATTGATGTCAGCCAGTTGGGTATTCTCAATATTACCTCACTATAAGGATGTTGTGATATATGTTTGGAGTTGGGCAATGTTACGCAATTTTATTGCATTACTAGCTGTTGATAAATAGGTATTTCTGTCGGCCGAACTGGCGGGGGCAATAAATCGGATGCACCGGTCAATTGAAAACAGCGCACGCCACGGAGAAGACGGGAAAAGAGAGGAGGGTGCATAGGCTACACAAAATACTTTCCCTTTAAACAGGGGACACGGCGGCGGGGGATAGATAGAGAGGGGAGAGGAGAAGAGATTTAAAAAAATAAAAGGAAGAAAGACAGCGAGGGTGGGAGGGAGAGAGAGAAATAGGAAAAAAAAAAGAAAGATGTCATCCTCTCGTTTGAAAAGCCGAGGCGAAGCTTTGGATTGCGGCGGATCAGGGACTCTCTAGCTAGGGACACGATTTTACGCAACACCGAGGCTTTGGAATCCACCACCGCTTTGGCCTCTCGGAGCTATCGAAATAAATTACTCTTCTTCCACGCATTTACAAACAACTGCTGACTTATTATTACTTTTAGATTTTTTCGTTAATTGTAATAACCTAATTTTGCATGAATTTGAGAATAGGTTTTTTCCTTAGGCTATAATATAAATATACAATGTAAATTGCATTGTAAATGCATCATTAAAAGCATGCATTAACCATTTTGTCGCATTTTAGTTATAATATCATGTTGCATCCTTTCGTCCCACACCATATTACAACATTTTAGTCTTAACATTATCATTACTGTCATATATTATTGTCATATAACTGATAGCGTTTCAAAATTGATCATTAATCTTCAGTAATAATTTCTGCTATTGAATGCACCACGATTTAAACTTTCACACAGAAATATTCACCTTTGATATTTTAAACTGCAGAGAGGAACTAGGTAGGCTACAGACATTACAGCAGGTGAAGTGATTCATCAGTTGGCCCCAGCCTATGGTTGGTTGGCCCCCGGAATCTCAGTTGGATATATATTTATACAGTTTTGACACCTGGACTAAAAGTATCTGACATCATCGTGCTTCAAAATGGATTCTTCTTGGAGTAATTTTCTGTTTCAGGTAAGTTTGTGTGTGTGTTTGTCAGAGAAATAAAGATACAAATGGTGTTTAGTGTCTCACTCATCAGAGTGCTATGGATGCTGGGATTCTACACATGCTTCTTATGTGTTTGTGATGTCATATAAGTCTTAAGCTGACAGTTTGCCAACTGTGCCCCTTACAGATTTGTAGTAGTACTGCTTATGAGGGCAAGAGTGAGAGCTTGTGTGTGTGGTGACTGGGGTCAAAGGTGGCATGATCCCCCATTGATGTGTATTTCAAGTCCTCAGCAGCTAATTCTTTCTCTAATTTCCCCAGACTCCGCCCTCACAGACCCAGTCTGAGACAGCCCTCCAATCAGAGCTGCTTCCGGACATGACTGGCTCCGCCCAGAGCCCCCCTACAGAGCACATAGCCCCGCCCCCATCCACAGTGGACACAGCCGCCCTGAATGAAGAGCCTTTACCTGGTGAGCATGCAGGTCTTATGTCCCAAAATGTACCCTTTTCCTTATATAGTACACTACTTTTGACCAGCAGCCATACGGCTCTGGTCAAAAATAGTGCACTGTGTATGGAATAGGGTGGCGGGTGCCATTTGAGACACAGCCAGGATCATGTACAATTTACTCAATTGATCAATTCTAAACAGTCTATGATAATAATAATATTTGAATAAATATATATGCCATTTATAAGACACTTTTAACCAAAGCGACATAAATTTTTGTATGCGTGGTCCCAGCGGAAATCAAATCCTGGCATTGCAAGCGCCATGCTCTACTGACTGAGCCACAGAGGACCACTATGTTTATTCAATATTATTCCAATTCAATAAACATATGGAATCCCCAATAAACTACTGGATAGGAGGGGGGTGGAGGGGCAGAGAGAAGTTTTCTTGTTGTCAAGAGTCACAGCTGCTGCAGACTAAGCGGAAGCACCTTGATGTCCTCTCTTTACATATCAAAGCTGAAAACACACACAATCCGATATCTCTTCAGCCCCACCCTGAACCATGGGATTTCTTACCTCAGGAAACAATGTCCTTTTCACACTCCCTGTGTCTGTTGCATATGTTTGTAACAGACAGAGAGGGATAGAGGGGTGGAGAGAGAGAGAGAGGAGGACTAAAGAGAGAGGTTGTGAGAGAGCTAAAAAGACAAAGAAATGTAATTGAAAAAGAATGAGTGAATCGTCTACATCTGTGATGGTGAGAGCAGTGCAACAATGCTACATCATAGTTTCTGTCCAGCTAGCACATAACCTGGCGGAGGGTCTAGGGGTCCTCCCCCATATTTTGGGGGGGTATCTAAAGCTAATTTCGTGCATTTCTACACAATCCATTATGACCCATGGCGCTTCTAGACGTCTCTATTTAGAACAATAAAAAGTAATCAAAAATGCCCCCAGTCATCAAGCTAGGTAAGAGATCATTGTTAAATATGTTTCAGTGAACTAGATCAAAGGTAATTACAGTGCCTTGCAAAGGTATTCATCCCCATTGGGGTTTATCCTATTTTGTTGCATTACAACCTGTAATTTGAATAAATTTTTATTTGGATTTCACTGTGCATGCTTCACTGTGGAGATGGTGTTCTCGGGGTGATGAGAGGTGTTGGGTTTGCGCCAGACATAGCGTTTTCCTTGATGGCCAAAAAGCTCAATTTTAGTCTCATCTGACCAGAGTACCTTCTTCCATATGTTTGGGGACGTGTTTGCTTATTTTTTTCTTTAAGCAATGGCTTTTTTCTGGCCACTCTTCCGTAAAGCTCAGCTCAGTGGAGTGTACGGCTTAAAGTGGTCCTATGGACAGATACTCCAATCTCCGCTGTGGAGCTTTGCAGCTCCTTCAGGGTTATCTTTGGTCTCTGTTGCCTCTCTGATTAATGCCCTCCTTGCCTGGTCTGTGAGTTTTGGTGTGCGGCCCTCTCTTGGTAGGTTTGTTGTGGTACCATATTCTTTCTATTTTTAAATAATGGATTTAATGGTGCTCCGTGGGATGTTCAACATTTCTGATCTTTTTTTATAACCCAACCCTGATCTGTACTTCTCCACAACTTTGTCCCAGACCTGTTTGGAGAGCTCCTTGGTCTTCAAGGTGCCACTTGCTTGGTGGTGCCCCTTGCTTAGTGGTGTTGCAGACTCTGGGGCCTTTCAGAACAGGTGGATATATACTGAGATCATGTGACACTTAGATTGCACACAGGTGGACTTTATTCAACTAATTATGTGACTTCTGAAGGTAATTGGTTGCACCAGATCTTATTTAGGGGCTTCATAGCAAAGGGGGTGAATACATATGCACGCACCACTTTTCCGTTATTTATTTTTTAGAATTTTTTGAAACAACTAATTTTTTTATTTCACTTCACCAATTTGGACTATTTTGTGTATGTCCATTAAAAGAAATCTAAATAAAAATCAATTTAAATTACAGGTTGTGATGCAACAAAATAGGAAAAACTCTAATAAAAACTCACATTCCACAAAATAAACGTCAGAATTATCGGTCTTCAATCGTTTAGCCGCTGGTTTCATCGTTTGATTCAGGTCTAATGTGAATGAGGCAAAAATAATACCTACTTTTGGCCAGCTCTCTCTCTGATGGTATATCAACTGGCGAAAGCTATCTAAGTTAATTTACTTCTGTTGAAACAGGACAAAAAGGCTACAAACATTTCCATATAAACAGCTGTTAGATAGTAATAATAGCCACCTCATATCGCTATCTGACAGATAGCTACAGGCTAGAGCTGAACTGACTGTGGTAGCTACTAGCTAGCTAATTCGTTCACCTCAGTCAAGATGGGGTAAAACATTAGCTAACGTTACATGTCATTTACACTACCAGCTCAGCACTGGGAATAAACACTAGTTTATTTACTTTGCCAGCTACATCAGTCAACTATAGAGTAGCCAGTTTCTGCTCTGCTTGCTTTTACAACTTGGAGAAAGAACTCAACACATACACACTGAGAGCAGCTGCCTCTGTTCAACTCTCCTGTGCTGGTCCAGCCAGCCTTTCAGAAGCTTTGCCTTCACACAGCCTGTCCGCCCGCTCTCTGGTGTCCGCATGGTCCTAAATTCAGCTGTCTGAAACCTCCAAACAGCCTAACCGACTGCTATAAGGCGTCCGCATGGTCCTAAACCACACAGATGCTGTTTTTGGTATCACAGTGCAATGATAAAACTGGGGGGGGACAAAAATGCAATTTCAGAATGTTGGGGGGGGGTCATGAACCCCCTGTCCCCAGTTAAAGTTGTGCCCCTGACTTAAACAGAACGTTTACTAAAAGTTCTAACATAGTTACATTTAATTACAAATTTGGTAATGTTCTAGGAACATTCTCCAACTGTTTTGACATTGACCATTATTTACTCAAATAGTTCAGAGAACGTTAAGAAACAACGTTCTTCTGTGGGAATTTCAGTACTTCAGCATAACGTTTCCTACAGGTTTTCTTATGGTTCTATTTAAAGTCATGTTCTGAAATTGTTCTGAGAATGTTAAGAAAATGTTCAATAAAAAACACAAGAACTTTAGTAACGTTCAGAGAACGTTCTAAGAATGTTATTTAAAAACATATACATTCTGTTCTTAGCATCAACAAATCTCTCTCTATCCTCAATCTTATTAAGTGTGTTCGCCGCACCCACCAATTGGCGACACCTGATCTTAATTAGTGCTTGTTTCCTTTGAAATGAGGTCTGTTTGAATAGACTAACATTTGTTGAAAAATTGGCATTTTAATAAAACCTTCCAGGAAAACTTTCAGGTAACCATAGTAAAATGTTCTCAGAACCTTGCAATGTACATTTTCACTTCTGTTCTCAAAACGTTTAAAAAGCTTTCCGTTTTACAGGTCAGGAAACATTACATTTTACATTTTCCAGGAAACGTATGCCTTTATTCCCAGAACCAATGGGAAACCAAAAACGTACGTTCCTACAACTTCCAAGGAATCAAATGTGCTAGCTGGGTGGTCATTCACCGGATGCTTTCATCCTAAACAACTTACAGTATACAAATGTAGAGGGGCCCAATAGCTTACTTATTCAGTATGTGGGGCCCATGTAGGAATCCAACCCACAAACTCTACCCTTATCGCACACTTTTGTTTTCCCTCTTTCCCTTTCCCCTCTCTATTCCTCTCTCTTTCTTTTCCCTCTCTCCTTTAGTGAAGGCCGTCTCCAAGCCTGGCCGGCCGACACACGTCTGCAACACATGTAACAAGCAGTTTAAGAACAACTACAACCTCCGGCGCCATCAGTCGGTGCACACTGGCATCAAAATGAAGGACAGAGCAGCCAGAGAGAGGGAGGACGGGAGCAACGGAGGAGGAGGAGGGGGAGGACGGCAAACAATCCCTCTCTCCCTCCTCCACTTCTCTCTGCCCTCTCATCCTCCTCCCGCAGAATCCCTCCCCCAACCCTCCCTACTTGGAAACCAGGAGGGCCAACCTGTTGCGGTGTCCATCGCCCCAGCGACCGTCACCATGGCTGCGCCCCAGGTGCTCCAAGCTGCAGTTGTGGTTGCCGGGACAATGGTACAGGTTGGTTGGTGCCTGTTTTGTCATAATTATTGAAGAAACATTTGCTGCTCCCTTTGCCGTTCTCTCTCTCCTCGCCTAATTATTGTGCAATGTAGCCAGAGTAGCTATACTGATCCCACAGCCAGCACCAGCCAACTGTCTCTTTCTTCTCATCAAACCTAGAGCCAGAACCCGGGGCCTCAACCCAACCCCAACCCAAGCCCCAACCAGGTGAAGAAGAACCATGCATGTGAGGCCTGTGGGAAGGCCTTCCGAGATGTATACCACCTGAACCGCCACCGGCTTTCCCACTCGGACGAGAAGCCCTACCACTGCCCCATCTGCCAGCAGCGCTTCAAGAGGAAAGACCGCATGAGCTACCATGTACGCTCCCACCAGGGAGGGGTGGAGAAACCTTACGTCTGCCCCCACTGCGCCAAGGGCTTCTCACGGTGAGAAGGGGGGGCAATATGTGAAACAAGTATACACACATGCACATATATGTACATGCACACATTTGTGAAACTAGTCTGGAGTTCTAATAGAATTCAGTTCCAACTGACCTCTGTAGTGCAAGGCTAGCACTATCGACGAGAAATTACCGATAAGACACGCGCGGGGTCATAATCCCTTCTCCTGTCTGTTCCAGACCCGACCACCTCAACAGTCACGTCAGACAGGTGCACTCCACTGAGAGACCCTTCAAGTGCCCGGTAAACCTCTTCTTTCTAACTCACTTTAACTCTTTTACTCTCTCTCTTTCTACTCTCTGCATGTCTTTTTGACCCCCACGATGAATCTGTCTCGGTCCATTCGTCTGTTAGTTAATAAGTCACTCGTGATATCTCAGATGGGTCTTGCCATAAAGATCAGTCATTTACACATTTACACTGATTGGCCAGATGGTGGCGCTATAACAAGCGATTAAAATGCTAACTTTAAAAGGTCACGCTCCTCAACCCGTTTGACCTGAAGTCATGAAGTTCGGTACATACAGTACCAGTCAAAAGTTTGGACACACCTACTCATTTCAGGGGTTTTCTTTATTTTTACTATTTTCTACATTGTAGAATAATAGTGAAGACATCAAAACTATGAAATAACACATATGGAATCACGTAGTAACCAAAAAAGTGTTAAACAAATCGACATATATTTTATATTTGAGATTCTTCTAAGTAGCCACCCTTTGCCTTGATGACAGCTTTGCACACTCTTGACATTCTCTCAACCAGCTTCATGAGGTTGTCATCTGGAATGTAGTTCAATTAACAGGTGTGCCATGTTAAAAGTTAATTTGTGGAATTTCTTTCCTTAATGCGTTTGAGCCAATCAGTTGTGTTGTGTCAAGGTAGGGTTGGTATACAGAAGATAGCCCTATTTGGTAAAAGACCAAGTCCATATTATGGCAAGAACAGCTCAAATAAGCAAAGAGAAACGACAGTACATCATTACTTTAAGACATGAAGGTCAGTCAATACGGAACATTTCAAGAACTTTGAACATTTCTTCAAGTGCAGTCGCAAAAACCATCAAGCGCTATGATGAAACTGGCTCTCATGAGGACCGCCACAGGAAAGAAAGACCCAGAGTTACCTCTGTTGCAGAGGATAAGTTCATTAGAGTTACCAGCCTCAGAAATTGCAGGAGACTGCGTGAATCAGGCCTTCATGGTTGAATTGTTGCAAAGAAACCACTACTAAAGGACACCAATAAGAAGAGACTTGCTTGGGCCAAGAAACATGAACAATGGACATTAGACCGGTGGAAATCGGTCCTTTGGTCTGATGAGTCCAAATGTTGGTTGAGATTTTTGGTTCCAACCACCGTGTCTTTGTGAGACGCAGAGTAGGTGAACGGATGATCTCCGCATGTGTGGTTCCCACCGTGAAGCATGGAGGAGGAGGTGTGATGGCGTGGGGGTGCTTTGCTGGTGACACTGTCTGTGATTTATTTAGAATTCAAGGCACACTTAACCAGCATGGCTACCACAGCATTCTGCAGCGATATGCCATCCCATCTGGTTTGCGCTTAGTGGGACTATCATTTGTTTTTCAACAGGACAATGACCCAACACACCTCCAGGCTGTGTAAGGGCTATTTGATCAAGAAGGAGAGTGATGGAGTGCTGCATCAGATGACCTGGCCTCCACAATCACCCGACTTCAACCCAATTGAGATGATTTGGGATGAGTCGGACCGCAGAGTGAAGAAAAAGCAGCCAACAAGTGCTCAGCATATGTGGGAACTCCTTCAAGACTATTGAAAAGCATTCCAGGTGAAGCTGTTTGAGAGAATGCCAAGAGTGTGCAAAGCTATCATCAAGGCAAAGGGTGGCTACTTTGAAGAATCTAAAATATATTTTGATTTGTTTAACAGTTTTTTTGGTTACTACATGATTCCATATGTGTTATTTCATAGTTTTGATGTCTTCACTATTATTCTACAATGTAGAAAATAGTAAAAATAAAGAAAAACCCTTGAATGAGTAGGTGTGTCCAAACTTTTGACTGGTATTGTGGGTCCCTCCATGATGGATTTCCTGCCATTTTGGATTTTGTGGAAAACACTTACTCCTCTGGCACCGAATGACCGATCTGAAGGAAACTGCATCATTCGTGGGAGACAACATGTTAACTCTTGCCTTGTTCTTTCTCTCTATTTTCAACCTTGTTTCCTGTCATATGTCCCTTGCTTCTCTGTATACACTGTATGAATAGTTTTATAGGCAATTTAATGACATTGACCTGCCTAGCTTCTAAAATATAATGACGATGAAAAATGTCAAAATGTCCAAAATACAACAGTGGTTTTGTGTGTGTGTGCACGCACGCGTGTGCTACACAGACCTGCACGTCTGCCTTCGCCACGCGGGACCGTCTCCGTGCCCACCTGATTCGCCATGAGGAGAAGGTGCCGTGCCACATCTGTGGCAAGCTCCTCTCTGCCGCCTACATCACCGATCACATGAGGGTCCACAACCAAACACAGCACCACGCCTGCCACCTGTGCAACCGCAGTGAGTGGACTTCCGTGTGCTTTTTAAAAAATGTGTGAAAGGAGAGGAGAATACATGTGTAACGGAGGTGGTTACACAGGTATCCTTCTCTCATTCCTCGTCTTTCCTCATCTCTCAAATGTCCTTCTCTTTTGTTCCTCACCTTTTCTTATTTCTCAATGCTCTCCCTCCCACTCTCTCCCACTCTCTTCCTCCCGCTCCCTCTCTCCCTTGTCTCCCTCCAGGCTTCACCACCCTCACCTACCTGCGTGTCCACGCTCAGAAACACCACGGCCAGGAGTGGAAGGAGAGCGGCGGGACGCGGGGCATGTTCGGCGGGGCCGGTGCCGGCGGGGTGCTGCTGTGCCAGCTGTGTGGGGTGCAGTGCAAGACACCCACCCAGCTCCAGGGCCACATGGGCACCCATGCCACCCCCCAGGTCCAGGGCGCCCCCAGCCCCAGCAGTAGCCCTGCGGGGACCGGTACCATGGCTGTGGCTGTGTCTCTGTCAGGCAGCTCAACCGTGGGCCTGCTGGTCACTGACTGCTCCAGCATCGCCCCCCAGCCTCTTAGCTAGCAGCCAGGCCCATTGGAGGGGAAGGGGGAGAGGGGATGGAGGTAGTGGGAGGCCGTGGAGACTGCAGTCAGGACAGGTGCGAGAGGAGTGGATGTGGCTCTGGGGTGAAGTTTCCCCTAAGTACAGATGTAGGATCAGTTTCCCCTCCCCCAATCCTAACCTTAACCATTAGTGGGGGAAATGAAAAATGGACCCAGGATCAGCATATAGGGGCATTCACCCTCCGGTGGATGTCTGTATGTTATGAAGGCTAAAGTATGCTGCAAACCAGGTCCCGTTTGTATTCGATCCTATTTAACATGTTGCTGTTGTTTACGCAACAGTCACTTTATCAACTGCCATTGGTGGACACAGACGGAAAGGAGAGACCAGGGAATCCCCCTGTTTTTTAAAATTAAATCCTACTGAACGAAAGAGAACGTTTTCCAGTACAATATGCCACTTTTCCATTCACACAGAACACAAACTCCCATAACGATGTTTGGGATTTTACAAATGCATCGCTATTTATTTTCCTTGGAAATATTAATTATACAGTATATGATCACCCAGACGCGCAGTATGAGCTGTGGTCCTACATTGGCTTTTAGCTTTTTAAGATGAACTGTCTCCAAGAAGGGACTGTTGCCTTTTCATCAGAAACATGTCATCACCATGTAACTTTACCCTATGACTTATAGGCAGATTTGTCTGTATATTTGGACACTGAATGCTCGTCTTTCTTTTCTTCCTATGATCTTGTTGTTATTATTCTGGATGCTCTGATTTTTAATTATCTCAAAGTTGAATTGGTCTGAAAAGTATTTGTACTTTTGTGACACATTTTTGTGAGACTGCATTCTTGACTGTTAATCTGTTGGTGTAAAATCTCCTCTGTTAATGTGACTGTATTAAAGCGGTAGTATGTATAACCTATATGCACTTTATCTGTGAATATGTACAGCATCTGATATCAGAGATGCAGTAGAATAGAACATTAGTATTTCACTGAATGGAGAAACATTTAATTATTATTTAATTATTATTTCAATGCCCCCTCCTATATATATGTAGTTATGATAATCTAAATAGAGATTATATGAGCCGTTGATCTATTGTCCATGGCATTGTTTACACCAGTGGTCTAACCCTCCCCCACATTTTATCCTCTTCTTTGCTATCCATCCCCCCAACTCCTCCTACTCACGCACTATCCCACTATTTCAAACAGCTGATTTACAAGAAAGAAAGGGATCATTCGGAAGACATGTTTAGCAGATGATATAGAGAAGAGCGATGGAATATATCACATAGCAGCTGGTTTAATCTCTCTGGGCACTTTTCATTTTTAGCATTGGGTATGATATGGTTAGCTTGTTAGCAATTTAGCTAGCTGGCAACCCCGGATAACGTTATGTAGCTAGCGATGCAAAACTGACTTTCGTTGTGTAAAATCAAAATAGGTCTTCCTCGCGCTGCGAACCACGTTGGGTGCTGGTTGTTTTTTGTTTCATTTTCCTGGAATCGTTTCTACTTGAAGTGTTTTTGCTCAAAGCAAAAATATAGGTCACGCTAATCTGCTAGCTAAATACCCGGCTGTCTATATGGGCCATGGAACAGCTGGTTAGCATTCGGGCTAATGCTAGCTAGCTAACGTTCTACGAATCTGAATTTCATTGATCGACACCTCGAGCTGGAAGAACCGGGCGTTTGCTACCTTTATTTAGCTACCTCTGCAACAGAGTGCAACTGGTTAGCTATATAATAAGCGACTGTAATTACTCAGCTAACTAGCTAACTATATGCAAACACAGGTGTGTGTACTTTTCGGTTTAGTTAGCTCGTTAGTTAACATCTACCAGACAAAGGTAGCTAGCTATGCTCGGGCAATAAACAAATGTAGCGCGAGCCAGGTAATGTAACATAGCATTGTTAGCTAAGGGGAGACTTCTTTCTCATTGTAAAATTAGGCCACATAACATTAAATACAAATATATTGACAGTGACCGGCATTGTTTTCCCCAGCCAGACTTGTATTGATTATGTGGTCTCTGGCCAATTAGATAGCGTTTGTGTCTCTCTAGCTCAGGAATTTCTGGACCCGACTGTGTTTTCGAAGACATTGCTAACCATATTTAGTTTTCTGTCGTGACCTACCTCACTACAGCCAAAACTGGTGATTCCACGACAAGAGTCTAATAGCAAGCTAAACAACACTGCTCCTGTTATTATATAGCTAGCAAGATAGCTGCTAGCCAATTCAGACATTGTTTACATTCTCCCTGTTGCATGTTCTACAAGCAAGGAACATAGTCATAATCATGCCTGCATAAAACATTGAAGTCAAGCTCTTGGTTCATGTATATGTAATGCATACAACGCTCAAAGCGAATACAGTATTAGACATAGCTCCCAAACGAACTCTTCTGATAGGGGTTTGAAATAGAATGGCATTCCATGGGACAGGCCGGCAGCAGACAGTATGTGGTAACCTGTTCCCCGGATCTGAGGTAGGCCATAACAAGTATTTTTGCGTCAACACCTCAACTGGGGCCACTTCCACGGGCCTCATTGCAACACCGAGTCTAACTGGACCCACTGCCCCGGCGGGGACGCCTCGACACCCAACATCTCTTGGGGGAAGCACTGGTGGCGGGGCCGCTGTACCACAGCCTCATAGTAATCCTGCCAGTGAAGTGCCAAGCCCTGCTGAGATGGAGCCTGATCGACCTATCGGTTATGGCGCATTTGGTGTGGTCTGGTAAGTGGTGCCATTTCAAATAAGAATTAAGACTGATTTCCATGAGTTTTTGCATGGTGTTTTCCCTTTCCAAAAAGGGTGTGTATCTGACAAGTGAATGAGATAGACATACTGTGTGTGTGCGTGCAAGTGCCCTCTCATTGGTGACCAGTGCTAACAGACCCCTCTCTTCATCTTGCCCCTGCAGGTCGGTGACAGACCCTCGTGACGGGCGTAAGGTAGCCCTGAAGAAGATGCCCAATGTCTTCCAGAACCTGGTCTCCTGTAAGAGGGTCTTCAGAGAACTGAGGATGCTCTGCTTCTTCAAACATGACAACGTAAGAATGGATAGCAATACATCTATACACAGCACTGCGCAACGTCCTAAATGGCACCCTATTCCATATAAAATTGTAGACTTACACTAGGAAAAGGGTGCCATTTGAGACGTTTTCATACAGTATTACATCCATAATTTAGGCATAACATAAGACATAGCAATGCATCTTCACACTGCTCATTGATATGCTTCCATACAGAGGCTAGCTCTACAAATATCACTGTGAAGTTAGAGGTTTGTTATAGTTTAGAGACTTAGCTAAGGACAAGAAGCGCCATAACAAACGTTGGCTGTGAACGGTAGATCACTTGCTGAGTATTGACGAATGGTGGCGATGATGATGTGTGTTTACAGGTGTTGTCAGCGCTGGACATTCTGCAGCCTCCGCAGATCGACTGCTTCGAGGAAATGTATCCTTCACATGCGCATTCATGTGCACACACACACTTGCACACATGACAGTTGTGTCAGCCATTGTTCACTCCTGCACTTTCTCTGTCCTAGTTTCTCTCTCTATTTATTATCATGGCCTCCTCCTTTCAAAATAGTCTGAATCTAAATCAAGATAAACCTCAACAGATATTATCCTATTAGTGATAGTCTTGTCTTATGATAGATAGATACATTTAACTTTAATAAAGATAGATGGGGTATTATGCTTTCTTCTATGTGGTCCATCCACATCCTATAGACGTCTGTTGTTTCCTTGACCGCGGGCCATGCCCTGACTGTAGCTACGTGATCACTGAGCTGATGCAGAGTGACCTCCACAAAGTCATTGTGTCTCCCCAGCCCCTCACCACCGACCATATCAAGGTGTTCCTGTACCAGATCCTCAGAGGTGAGTGGGACGGAGGGAGGAGTAGGGAAAGGGGCAAAGTTCAAGGTTGAAAAGGAGTTGGAAGTCAAGGTTAAAGGTTGACTCCTGAGCCCAAAAACAACCCATTTGTGAGTTTGCCCCGTAGCCTTTCTGGGTTTGCATGTTTAAAGGAGCCAGCTTGTTTGATGTGATGGAGCCATATTGACGGATTCATGTTGTCATTGACTGCAAACACAGAAGGGGAATTGGCTAGGGGCTGTATTTGGACCGTTATGAGTAACAGTGATTCTCCTTCTCTCAGGGCTGAAGTACCTGCATTCTGCTGGCATCCTGCACAGGGACATCAAACCTGGGAACCTGTTAGTCAACAGCAACTGCCTGCTCAAGGTAACTGTGTGTGTACACGTTTGTGTCCGCATGTGTGAATCTGTGTGTGAACTTCCTCAAAAGACATGACAAGAAAGCATGATGCTGACAAATAAAAACATTTTTTTAGTAGAGGTCAATATGGGCTGAAGAACACGTGTATATTATGCTATAATTACACTGGTCAACCTACACTGAGTATACCAAACATTACAAACCCCTTCCTAATATTGAGTTGCACCCCCCCACCTTTTGTCCTCAGAACAGCCTCAATTCGTCGGGGCATGGACGAAAGCATTCCACAGGGATGCTGGACAATGTTGACTCCAATGCTTCCCACAGTTGTCTAGTTGACTGGATGTCCTTTGGGTGGTGGACCATTCTTGATACACACGGAAAACTGTTGAGCGTGAAAAATCCAGCAGCATTGCAGTTATTGGCACACTCAAACTGGTGCGCCTGGCACTTACTACCATACCCCGTTCAAAGGCACTTAAATATGTTGTATTGCCCATTATTCACCCTCTGAATGGCACACATACACAATCCATGTCTCAATTGTCTCAAGGCTTAAAAATCCTCCCCTTCATCTACACTGATTGAAGTGGATTTAACAAGTGACATCAAAAAGGAACATAGCTTTCACCTGGTCAGTCTATGTCATGGAAAGAGCAGGTGTTCTTAATGTTTTGTATACACAGTGTATGTTATTATCATGTAACTAAATTCCCCCTCTTCCACTACCCTCGCTCTCAGATCTGTGATTTTGGGCTGGCACGTGTGGAGGAGCCGGACCCGTCTCGTCACATGACCCAGGAGGTGGTGACTCAGTACTACCGGGCTCCTGAGGTGCTGATGGGCAGCCGCCATTACGGCTCTGCCATAGACGTCTGGTCGGTGGGCTGCATCTTCGCTGAACTATTGGGTCGACGCATCCTGTTCCAGGCCCAGAGCCCCATACAACAGGTAGAGGGGTGGGAGGCACAGAACCCTATTCAACAGGTTGGGAGGGAGGAAGAAGCAGGGAAACCCATCTAAAGGTGTAATCTGTCTGGGCATTAATTTAATTTAATCTAACAATTAATAATCAAATAATTTATCGAACTTAACTGATCCTAGATCTGTGCTCCATACACTTTTGGCACTTGTGGATGGTCGGTTTTTATTTATTTAGGGTTGTCCCACCCTCACGCTATCTCCTCACTCTCTATATTCTCCCTCTCTCTCTCTCCCCCTCAGTTGGATCTGATCACTGATCTGCTGGGTACCCCTCCTCTCTCTGCCATGGCATCTGCCTGTGAGGGGGCCAGAGCTCACATCCTGAGAGGACCTCACAAACCGGTACTTCCTCCTCACTGAACTACTCACTAACTGATCTGACCTTCCTTTGTATTACTCTCTTTTCAAAACTGGTTGACTGGCTATTTTTACCCTGTAGGCACCTTCAACTTACCACAGGTGAGATTAAAAAAAAAGGAGTAGCCTACCTGGCTGGTATGAAAATGAACCGCAGGAAAAGTGTCCTCCATTCGCTATTTCTGCATATGGCATATTATTTATTTTTTCTGCCCCTGTTCTGACAGGTACATGATAATTATAGTTGCACACCATGTAGCCTAGTCCAAAGGGCTATATGTTTTGATAAGGTTTGTATCGCAACTAAAGTGGCCAAATAACTCCAAACATAGCCTAGGCATAGGACCCCTGGAACAGGGTTGGATAGTCCATAACCTAGTGAAATGTTTTATTATATGCCCAGTCGTTGCGCAATCGCGTGTGTAAACAGAGTTTTGACTAGCCACTATTTAAAAGAGGATCCCAGCTTTCTTGTGCTGCTATATTTCTTGCTCACTTCTTAAAATTAAGCACATTAATCCACTTTACAACCAGTGTAGCCTACCAGGCATACATAGACGGTGTGTGAGTTTCAGGTTTGGGGAGCTACTTTTCACCATAGAAATGCACCTTTTTATAATAAAGCATTCCATGCTTCATCGCATTTGCAGACTTGTGTAAGATGGCCTACTATTTGTAATGTGATGAATAGATTGGATATTCATAATTGAGGCTAATAATATAACTCAATCACTGTTTGCAAAAAAGACTGTTCAATGCATGGCTGAGCGCGTATAACCTAGAGTAGGTATATCAGATGTGTTTGTTCTTTCCATGCCTTTTTTCCAGCGATTGTATTTTAAAATTGCGATATGCCTGGTTTGGTCTCTACTTTTCACAGACCGTCGCAACTCAACAATTAATCTGCCCATATTGCGCGCGCTGCCTTTCCTTCCCACTGTAGGCAATGTGATTTTAAACCAATCCACAACTTAAAACAAAAAAAAGAAGCTAATGATCCTCTGTGGCCAAATCATGCTTTAGTATCCTATTGTGAATGATTTTTATTTATTTCTCGATATAATTTTGGCAATTTAAGTCAATTTACTTTAGGGAAAGCTTCCCTAGCCTTATGGATGTGCCGCATATGCTTGCATATTAAAAACGGAACCTCCATTTGCTATTTGAGTGCAGGCCACGGATTACATGTATAAATAATTCCACACATACACTGTGTATACAAAAGTATGTGGACACCCTTTCAAATTAGGGGATTTGGCTATTTTAGCCACACCTGTTGCTGACAGGTGTATAAAATCAACCACACAGCATGCAAGCTCCATAGATTAACATTGGCAGTAGAATGGCCTTACTGAAGAGCTCAGTGACTTTCAATGTGGCACCGTCATAGGATGCCACTTTTCCAAGTCAGTCAGTCAAATTTCTGCCCTGCTAGAGCTGCCCCGGTCAACTGTAAGTGCTGTTATTGTGAAGTGGAAACGTCTAGGATCAACAACAGCTCAGCCGCGAAGTGGTAGGCCACACAAGCTCACAGAACGGGACTGCCGAGTGCTGAAGCGGGTAAAAATCGTCTGTCCTCGGTTGCAACACTCACTAACGAGTTCCAAACTGCCTCCGCACAAGAACTGTTCTTCGGGAGCTTAATGAAATGGGTTTCCATGGCCGAGCAGCCGCACACAAGCCTAAGATCACCATGCACAATGCCAAGCGTCGGCTGGAGTGGTGTAAAGCTCGCCGCCATTGGACTCTAGAGCAGTGGAAACACGTTCTCTGGAGTGATGAGTCATGCTTCACTATCTGGCAGTCCGACGGATTAATCTGAGTTTGGCGGATGCCAGGAGAACGCTACCTGCCCCAATACATAGTGCCAACTGTAAAGTTTGGTGGAGGAGGAATAATGGTCTGGGGGTGTTTTTCATGATTAGGGCTAGGCCCCTTAGTTCCAGTGAAGGGAAATCTTAACGCTACAGCATACAATGACATTCTAGACGATTCAGTGCTTCCAACTTTGTGGCAACAGTTTGGGGAAGGCCCTTTCCTGTTTCAGCATGACAATGCCACCATGCGCAAAGCGAGGTCCATACAGAAATGGTTTGTCGAGATCGGTGTGGAAGAACTTCAACCCCATCGAACACCTTTGGGATGAATTGGAACGCAGACTGTGAGCCAGGCCTAATCGCCCCCAAGATCCGTGCCCGACCTCACAAATGCTCTTGTGGCTGAATGGAAGCAAGTCCCTGCAGCAATGTTCCAACATCTAGTGGAAAGCCTTCCCAGAAGAGTGGAGGCTGTTATAGCAGCAAAGGGGGGACCAACTCCATATTAATGACCACGATTTTGGAATGAGATGTTCGACGAGCAGGTGTCCACATACTTTTGGTCATGTAGGGTATATTGGTAGGCTATATGTAAAGACCAGATTTAAATTAAGAATAGTCTGATGGGTGAGAATATAATCAAGTGCTTGTCAAATTGTGAATGAAAGACTGATAAAGTGTTTGCAGCCTGCGCAAGGAGCAGAGCTCATGCCTTTCAGGTGACATTTTTCAAATCCTCATTAGTCGCATCATGCAGCCTTGGGCTATATGTTTTGATTTTTTATAAAGTTGCATAAATAACTACATTTAAACACATAGGAGCACCTGTTTCTTTGTTAACGGCTCAACACAGAATAGCTGCATGTGTCACTCCCTCTGAAATAGTTTGTGAGAAAATATTATTTCTATTTTATTCAGCTATGTTTAATTGTATTCTTCATACTATAAAATAATGCCACGGAATTCTAACCAAATCTTGTCTGCTAAATGAACTAGTGTAGCCCCCAGCTATATGGTATAGCCAGATCAGGGCCTAGCATAAGGACAACTCAGAGTATGCTGTTCTGTTCTTCTGAAATAGACTACATTTTCTTCATATCATGTTTCTTTAGACCTGTCTAAAATAAATAATGGATTTATTGTGATGGTGTAAGCTATATTAAATTAATTTCTTATGCTTTTTTGTACTTGCGTGGAAGCCAGGAGTTGCCAAACGTGTTTGTGTTTTTAAAAAAAGAAGGAGAAAAAAAATAAGATTAACAAAACACAAGAACACCCCTAAATTGTTTTGTTTATCTATACCCCACCCACCATCCTTATCTAAAACCAGGTGCAGCAGTTCATATTGTAAAATCTCTGTCTCTCCCCCCCGCCCCTTCCCTCTCAGCCGTCGCTCTCTGTGTTATACATGCTGTCGGACGGGGCGACCCACGAGGCCGTGCACCTGTTGTGTCGTATGCTGGTGTTTGATCCGGTGAGTACAGACAGAAGTCTATAGGTAATTGTCACTCTAAAGGCTTCCTCTTGTATAGGAAAGTTGTAGTTTAAGCAACAAGAGCTGAAAATGTAGCTAGCTACCGCTGAGAAGGAAAATGCTTAGCTAGCTAGAAGAAAAATCAAGATTAGAGAGGGACCAACTTTCTCTCCATGTGTATGTCACTACCTCAGGCCAAACGGATCTCAGGCAGCGACGCCCTTTCCCACCCCTACCTGGACGAGGGCCGCCTGCGCTACCACACGTGCATGTGCCAGTGCTGCTACTCGGTGCCCAGCGGGCGTGTGTACACGCGGGACTTTGAACCGCCCGCCGACCGTAACTTCAGCCACAGCTACGATAACAGCCTGCTCTCTGTCTGGCAGGGCAAAGGTAGGAGCTCTCTGGTGCTCTTCCCTCATCTCCTCTTTCTCTTCTATTCTCTTCTCTTTTCCATCCCAGCTTGTTATTGAAATTGATGGCCTGTTTGCGATCTCACTCTCGCAATCTCTCCTCTCTCTCTCTCTCTCTCTCTCTCTCTCTCTCTCTCTCTCTCTCTCAGAGCTCATCCATCGCTTCATAACAGAGCACCAGCAGGGGAAACGAGTGCCGCTGTGCATCAACCCCCAGAGTGCCGCCTTCAAGACCTTCATCAGGTGAGGAACACCAAGGGAGGGAAGAACACAACTAACATACATGCATCTTAAAATACTATTTAGCCATGTACTATCTACATCTCTCTTTCTCGATCTCTCTCAGGTCTACTGCGTGGCATTCCTCCAAAGTCTCCAGGAAGGAGGAGAGGTGAAGGGGAGTATAGTTCATGTACAAGAGGAATCATGGGAAATGACTTGCTTTGGTCAATATAATCGAGATAGGTTTGTGTTTCTCTGGATGGAGGGGAGGTGTGCATGAAACAGTACGCCAGCCTCTCAGAGAGAAGAACAGTGTCTGTCAGAGGAAATGCTCAATTTGACCAAAGACTACCCTTCAATGAAAACTACAGTTCCAACTATGAAAACGATTATTGACACTGGTGAAGACTTGACGACACCAAAGCTATAGGCATTTCCCCAATGCTGAAAACTAAAACGTGCTGCTGAATTCAAAAAATGAATAAAGAAAGGGGAAAGAGGAAGTGGTAGAAGAAGTTGAACATTTATTACTAGAAGAGTTGAAGTTGGTTGTGTTGTGCTCCAACGTGGTTGATGGCTGAGACAAAGGAATAGCTGTTTTATAAATTTATGTTGAATAATTGTTCTGCTCTGTTAATTTTGAATTCATTCCAGCCTCGTGCAATATGATGAAAAGCGTCTAAGCAACGTGCTCCTGGTAATACCATACTCTCTTACCTGTGCTCTCAGTGACTTAGTCATGTTAATGTCACATTGATGACTCTACCTTTATCATTTATTCTATTTTGGTTTGATAGTTTCACTGGACAGATTCTCGATCTTAGCTACGAGGAAACCTCTGGCCTTGAGCGTTGCTCTACGCTACTCTAGAATCTTCCCTCCTAATCTGCCCTCGTCCATAAGACTAAACCATTTCCTAGACAACAAATTGGCCAGGTTCTTTGATTGGGTGGGGCAAAGGCAGGGATGGAGCTTCTGGGACTCGAGGCAGGTGGATCCTCGCCCATGTTTTAAAAATCTTAATATTTTATATTTTAATTTATTGTGTGTTTTAGCTTTCTCTGTGAGTGCCGGTTCGAGCTTGAGCACGTTTTGTGCCCATGTACTGAGTAGTAGTCTGCCATTTCAGTGTGTGTGTCTGTGTGTAGAGTTTAGGGGAAAGTGCAGTTTTCTGCTTCAATGATCTCATTACCTCAAAAACTGTTGGAGTCAAAAAGGGAACCCAGAGAGAGTCTACTGGGTAACGTGTACATAGACCCCACTCAACTACTATGTACTGTAACGTGATGTCATTCCTTTGTACTAAATCACACTGTCCTTCTTAACCTCTCTGTCACTCCCTTCCTCCTTTCTCCCTCTTGGAGAGAGGGATGGAGGAAGAGGGACAGATGACAGGAAGAACAGCTTGTTGAAATATATTGGTGAAATGCTGCTGTATTTTGTTTTCTTGTTTTGGGTTTCCTTTATTGGTTGTTGGTTTATTTCCAGTTTAGTTCAGGTGTTCCATTGCAAAGACTGTGGACCCGACCACACAAATACACACATTATTCACCATTAACAGTGTGCCTCAACTCTTTTTCCCACAAAGAGGAACCGCAAAGCTCTGTGCGCTGAAGCTCTGACTGGAGCTAGGACTAACTATAATTAGGCTCCTGAAGACACTGTACTGTGCTAGTTGGCATTGCCGTCATGGCAGTGGTCAGGCCCTTGTCCCACCACCTGATGGTGCTATTGGAAGTGTAGGCTAGGGGGTGATTGGGATTGCCAGAATGTTTCACTTAAACCTGCATGTGTGTATTTATGATAAATAAAGGAAGAGGATTTTGGATTTGAATGCAGTGCAATGGGAGTTGTCGCCATGGACAAACCTTCCTTGTGATGATGTTAACTAATTAGATTTTAGGGAATATGAATCTTTTTTTATTTGTATGTTTTTGTTTTTATTTAGTTCTGTTTCGTGATGTAATTCATTTAAAAAGTTATTTTTTGGTTTCACAACTTTGCTATTGTTTTAGTAGAGAGCCCAAGCAGGCTGAGTTTTAGAAGAGATCACCAGGGTCTGTCTCACTCTCCCTTACACCCTCCTGTCTTCTCTCTATCCCCTTCACGCTGTCTTCTCGTCTCTGTTCGCCTTTATAGCAGGGTCAAATCCACTAAGGCCCCGAAAGTACGAAAACAGACAAACTGGGAGGGACTACTTGAGCTTGTCCAATAAGGAACTTGTTGCAAAATGTTTTCCTACACTGTGCTCTAAGGAATATGCCCCAGCTATGCTTGAGGTAGGACATCCTCCTCCAGCAGTTCAATATCAATAGCTTAAGGCAGCTTCTTAACCTCCCCTTCTTTCCTTCATTGGCACTGATAGGAGAAGAGAAGACGGGGTTAAAGCAATGTAGTAGAGAGAAGCCCAGTTGGGGATTTGCTTTCACATGTCCAGTTCTCTTCAGATCTAGGATCCATCCCAAATGGCACCCTATGCCCTTTGTAGTGCACTACTTTTGAGGGTCTGGTCAAAAGTAGTGCACTTTATAGGGAATAGGGTGCCATTTGGGATGGACCCTACTGAAGGAAAGGAAGCAAGTCTGTATCCTTTGTTCATGAGATCAATAGGCACGGGAGAGAAGACTACACTTGGGAATGTAGATGTTAGAAATGTTTCTGATAAGATAAGAAAAAAAGTGATACTTGTGTTTTTGATTATTCTGAATATGAAACCGATGTTGAATACTGCTGTTTTGAAAATGTTAATATTCTGTTGGTTTGTTTTCTTGTCATGATGTTTTAGGAAAAGTCTTTGACTTGTGTTCCCAACAAATACTTGAATTTCTTAAGAAAACGACTAGAGTAAAGTAGTGAATAAATGGATAGTCACTGGATAATATTCCTGTGTGGTGTCTGTCCGCTTATCAATTGGGAGGGGGCTCAAAGGGCGAAGTTACATTGTACTGTATCAGGTTGTTGACTTAAGGGCTGCCGCCTCAAATTATTAGTTATTTTTGCTCAATATTGTTTGTTTTTTGGTTCTATACTTTTTCTCGCTTTCAGAAAGTTTGGTTGTAATGTTATATTTCTCTGGCAATTTTTCAACATGTTCAATTTCAACATGTCTGAAAATAACTGGTTATTATGGCTATTGCATTATAGCCTATATATGATACTGAGATATTATAATCAGTTTATACATATGACAAGCGTGTATTATCCTTCAGTAAAGTGTTACCCAATTTATCACACATTATTGTACAGTTTATCATTTTCAGGTTGACCCAACTGCAGAGGTTGTGCAAATTAGATTGCTTCTATATGTTATATCCATGTGCTAAACATCTTAATTTCTAAGATCATACATGTTTAGGGAGCTGTAGGCTTATTTAAGCACTGTAGTCTGGCGTGTTTAGCGGACCCCACTGTTTGTGGACCTTTTTACAGTCTTATCTGACTTTGAGCATAGCTACATTCATTCTCAAAATCGTCAAGTTAATAATTCAACCCATGGTTTGGGTTTGACAACTTTCAGTTTGATGTCTTATAAAACTAAGGACTTTTTCCTAGCCAGCTTGATCTGAAAATGACTCCGGCTATTATTAAAGTCCGTTTCCCTTCTTGAAAAGAAAAAATACTTTATCCAGGGACAGCTGTAGGCTATCACAGCACAGCTAGTCCTAGGAGTCATAGCATATGAGGCGACCTCATCCGCCACCGGCCGTTATACTTGGATATTAGCCTACCATACCCGGGGAGCAAGGGGGAGGAGATAGGTGTCAGCGAACTGGCTATGTAGCCGGCTTAATGGCCACACTTTAGGCACAGCGGGACTGTATCATGCATACACTATGATTTTTGTGTTGCTAGACGAACGTTTGCTCAAATTAGTTCTACGACAACGGATCCAGTGCGACAGGTCCTAAAATACTATGCAGCTAAAGACTTCACAGTGAATGTATCGAATATTATCGGGCAAGCAATAGGGTCGGTCGGTCGATTTGGCATAACGGTTCAGCTATCAGTAGGCTAGTACGGCGGCGAAAGACGAGAAGAGAAGTGCCCTCGCAATATAAGTCAAAACAACACTCTCGAGCGAGCCATCGACTTCAACAGCATTTCGCCGCTCTGAAATAATATTGCTGAAGCAACGATCCGACCGCAGCACATCGGGGCGGGAGTCATATTCTGATTCGGACCAAGACAGAGACCACACGTCAGAAGCGGCATATTCTGATTCGGACCAAGACAGAGACCACACGTCAGAAGCGGGAGGAGGACACACAGACACATCCATTTGTCTTGCTTGACGCGAGTAATCTGATTTCTTGCAGATATCCCGAATACGGAATAAAACGACAAAACACAAAGATAATGTTGAACAATTCTCGACGTGTAGGCTACCACCAGGACCCAACACACTGATTTCCCCTTGATCCGACCGACCGGGCCGCAGAACGGGACGCCGCAAAACCCAAATGTAAATGTAGCCTATCCATCTCTTCTTATTTTATGTCTGTAATAAATGTTGTGTCTGTGTGTGTGTCGCAAACAGTCACGCTTTAGCCTATACAGGCCTGAATAATCTGTCACCCAACGCATGTTGGGTGGTTAGCAAGCATGTATTGTCTGTAAAAACTGAAACCATGCTAGACAATTTATCCCTTGCGTGTGTGTTATTACTAGACAAACCGCGTGGCACACAACCTGTTACAAGTTTCAATCACTCTTGTGCATGAAACGACTGCAGGTAAAAATGTATCGAATGCAAATATAGCGTAGCGAGCTCGCAGTCACACTCAAATAGTTACATTGATTTGTCCGGCTTGTAGTCTACACTGGCCTACAGTAGCTAGCAAGCAAACATATGACAAAGGTTAGCCTATGCAGATTTAGATCCGTGCCAAGACCGGCACAAGTATGCCATTTTCAAAATAATGTGTTGCTTTTTGTTGTTGAGTTTACTTAATGGGTCGTGATAACTCCTATTTAGTGCAAAACAGACTTGTCCCGTAATTTTCTAATAGAGGAGGACCGTGGTACTTAGGCTATTTACGCGCATTGCGTATTTTGACAATTGAGTCTGAGCCACGTTGTTGCACGGGCCTGCCAGCTAGGTTTTGACTCAAACGAGTCTTTGTTTTCTGGCATGTTAGCGATATAGCAACGTCAAGATATGCTTGGCATCATGGGGGACGGGGTTATGGAGGGGACCAGTGCTTTTTTTATCCCCCCCTGTAAATTGCTGGTAGCCTACAGTCAGGAGGTGTAACCTATGCACTGCTGTGCTGAACAAAAAAACACAGCTAGCCAAGATACATCTGAAAGTATTTATCTTATGTCCAGATAGGCCTTTAGCCCGTCAATCAAAACCGCATGCAGGTGCACCCATTTGTTGGTTATGGGATTAACCTGTTGTTGTGTTCCCCTATTGTCCAACATAGCCTAGGATGGAACAATAGGTCCCGCCCCAACAACATCCCCCTCCACCACCCCTCATCATATCCCATCTGTACTCCTATTGTCAGCTGTCAGCCCATCTCCTCTCTTTCTCTCTCTCTCTCTCTCTCTCTCTCTCTCTCTCTCTCTCTCTCTCTCTCTCTCTCTCTCTCTCTCTCTCTCTCTCTCTCTCTCTCTCTCTCTCTCTCTCTCTCTCTCTGTGTCACTAATTCCCTCTCTCCCAGCTGTAATCTGTCTAAATCTCCTGCTTTTCTAATCCCTTTCTAAATCTATTTTGGTTTCAGCCACCTTTCTCTCTCTCTCCACCTATTCATCCTGTCTCTCTCCAGTCCCTCTGTGAGTACATGCATTTACCTAGAGAGCAATGACAGTGGAAAACCTAAATTAATTAATTCACCAATGGCGCCTGGTAGCACAGCTGGTACAGCCAGCGATATATGACGGCCACAGTGTAGTCAATGGATTTGTCAGCATTTGTGAGATTAGAGTGCAGTGTAGGGTCTGTCTACACACAAGGTAATTACTTGAGTGGATACGATTTTGATCATGTTTTAAAGGCAGCATGATGACACTGAAATAAATGTGACATTCGTAGAAACTATACGATGACAGTTGAACAGTTTTATATGTGCATATAACTATAATTTATTGTACATTTACTGCGCTTATAATCAAGGTGGGTGAAACTTATTTGATTGATTTTCTCAATTTTTTCTCCATGTGTTCCCCATCCCCCCATCTTCTGTTTGTTCTCTCTCTCTGTCTCGCTGTCTCTCTGTCTGTCTGTCTGTCTGTCTCTCTCTCTGTGTGTGTGTGTGTGTGTGTGTGTAGACCCAGAAGCCACCCAGGCCTCTGCTGGTTATGAGCAGAGGGTTGGGAGGGAGGTGTGGGACGTTAACAAACATTCCACCCACAGCTTTATCGTAGCCCTCTCTTTCCTCATGTATCTATTTTATTAACATTAACTGTAACTACTAGCAAGTCCATTTTCATTCCCAAAATATCCCCAAAACTAGCCTACTAAAAACAAATACAGCATTTGACCACAGACCGCATTAGCATAACATAGCATAACACTAGCATAACATTGCTATTAGCATAACATAACTAGCATAACATTACACAAATTCTGTGCCAGTGTTCTATTGACAATACTTACACGCTGCCACACATTCTAATTATATACCCATCAATACCTTCAAACATCTAGCAGCAAATGATAATTGGAAACTCTGCTACCGTAGCTTTGAGAGTACCCTGCATAGATCAGTCATTCAACCATTCCCACTTGTCAAGTGGTTTGAGGGCAGTGGTGAGGCACCTGTTGAAACACACACACACACACTCTGGGACCATGCTGAGCATCCTGGCTGCCGGCTCCATCTTCTTCCCGGGCCTGTTTCTACTGTCTAAGAGATGCCTGAAACACGGCCCAGGCCTGGGCTTGAGCGAGGGAGACGCCACTATCGTGTCTGCCAGGTACACACACACACACACACACACACACACACACACACTTACAAGTCAGATACATGAGTCAATGTAGGGACTATGCCTACCTATCATACCTTTACCTTATGCTATTCTGCTTTGCTTGACATTTTATAATATTCTGCTATGGTTTACATTGTTGAATGTCAATACATTTTTCTATGGAGTTGTTATGGGTATGAATATATCAATTGAAACCCCACTCTCTGGCCCCTCTCTCCCCACTAGGCTGGTGTCATCCATCCAAGCCATCATGGCTTCCACAGCTGGCTACATCATCGCATCCTCCTGTGAGGACATCATCGAGGATCAGTAAGTACAAAATAATGATAATGCAGTAGTAGTTGCTGTAAAGTTTTGTGTTTCAGGTGTGTGTGTGTGTGTGTGTGTGTGTGTGTTTAGTGAGGCTCCTTAACAGCTTCTACCCCCAAGCCATAAGACTGCTGAACCCCCCCTTGTTTTTACACTGCTGCTACTCACTGTTTATTATCTATGCATAGTCACTTTACCCCAACCTACATGTACAAATTACCTGGACTAACCCCCTGTATATAGCCTCGTTATTGTTATTTTATTGTTACTTTTTATTTTATACTTTAGTTTATTTAGTAAATATTTTCTTAACTCTATTTCTTGAACTGCATTGTTAGTTAAGGACTTGTAAGTAAGCATTTCACGGTAAGGTCTACACCTGTTGTATTCAGCACATGACAAATAACATTTGATTTGTGTGTGCAGGCACCTGCACAGATAGGCTCTACCTGTGCAGAGCACATGCCCGTTTGCCCTTCCAGTCTCTAAAGTGCCCTTTGTTTTGGGTATACAGTTTTTGTCATTGTTGTTCTGAACCCACTCCCCACAAGTATTAGTTAAATATGTGTAATTTAATTAGCCATTAAGATGTGGCCATCTATTGCTTTTATGTAACTAAATAATCAGTCATAATTGCTCAACGAGTCTGTATGTCAACGCGTGCTGTAGGTGGGTGCAGTGGTGGAATCAAACGCAGGACACATACGGATAATCCAACAGACTTTAGTGATCGCCAAACACGGCAATAGGTCCACTCTTGCCCGAAGGCGAAATACGCACGAAGGCGAACAAAACAAAAGCGCACAAACAGGTGCGTAAATACTCCAACAGTGGAGGGAAGCTCAACCGAGCGAAATACAGGAAACACGCCCTATACACGACTGACAAAAATCAATAACACACAACACTAGACAAACACAACGAGAAACTTATAGAACACTAATTAGGCTTAAACAAGAACAGGTGTGACAACAAACAGACAAAAGCAAACGAACATGAAACATACAACGGTGGCAGCTAGTATTCCGGAGACAACGAACGCCGAAGCCTGCCCGAACAAGGGAGAGAGGCAGCCTCGGCCGAAACCGTGACACTGTAACCGCAGTTACAAATGTTTTTTTGTTTGAGCACCTGCCCCCCAAAAAGTCTGTGCACTGCCCAAAGAGGTGTGACACCTAAAATATTTGGGTCCTTAAACTTCCACTCACGGGTAGCCAAAAACAACTAATTGAAGGCCATGCCCCCACTAAGCCACTCCTCCAATATAATTTCCCAGTGTGCCTTGCCTTTTCGAGTGAATTGTAGAGTTACCACCCATGACTGTATTTTTTGGTGACAGAGACATGGTTGTTGAATTCGTTCATTTTCAGTCCAGTGGACTTTACCAAATGAGTTCCTACTGTATTCCTAATGGTATCATTAAAATTAAGCTCTTTAGGACAATACAGTAAATAAGGCCTTAGTAGGCCTAGTTTTACCCTACCACAGTGGTGTTAGAAACCTCCTGGTTTACAGGCCACATCAGGCCTGCAAGTCACATTCTTCTGGCTTGCAAAGTGATGTGTAATTCCTATTGGAATTCAGCCAGTTAGGACATCCAACAGTTTGAATTTGCATTCACCTGCACCTGCATTCAGAATGACTGTTAGGGTTAGGAACATTGTGAGGAGACTAGCTAAATCAGGGGTTCCCAAACGTTTTTGGCCCGTGACCCTATTTTGAAATAAAAAATGTTTCGTAACCCCAACATGTAAAAAAAGTGATGTAATCAACGACCAATGTTTACTTATTTAAATGGAGTTATGACAGTCTGTCAAACATTGTTTTAGACTGATTTGTAATAATATTTCAATCTGAAGTATGGTTTGAAAAACATCAGAAAGGATTTGTGAAGTTCAGGATTTAGGCAAACATCAGGCAATACTTGTGTATGATCTTCTGTGTAGAAAATAACCATCATTGATCATGTTATTTTTCCACCAGTCTGATTCACTGCCTGGTCCTGTCCACTCTGTTCTGAAGGAAACAGAAGACATATATGTGTTTCTGAAAGTCTTATGTTTTCAGGGGTAGCTTCAACCGTTTAAAAGTTAGAGCAACATTTCTAGGAAGAAAACAGACACCGCTCTGTTTATTACAACCACATTTAGCAGCTACTGTCACGATCGTCGAACAGAGATGAGGACCAAGGCGCAGCGTTGCAGGCAAACATACTCTTTATTAGAGACACGATCAGAAACAACAAAACGAAAACGTGACAGTTCACGGTCTAACACAACCGACTAGAAACAAGATCCCACAAACTCTGTGGGGAAACAGGCTGCTAAAGTATGGTTCTCAATCAGACAACAAGCAACAGTTGAATCACGTTGCCTCTGATTGAGAACCACACTGGCCAACATAGAACCACAATACCAGAATGTGAAACCTAGAACAACACACATAGACTTTACACACCCTGGCTCAACATATTAGAGTCCCCAGAGCCAGGGCGTGACAGCTACCTCTATGAATCAAGCACATTCCCCCCCCCCAGAGTATCTAAACCATTTTAAACTGGAACATCCATTTCAATAAATGGTGCAATAAATCTAACTGATTGGATTAGTTTAGAAGAATGTATGTTATTTATCTTTATGTAGCATAAGATTAATCAGTCAATGTACATGCAAAAACACAGATATTAAAAAGAATCCTAGAAATATCTACCTGCAGTAGAGCATGCTGGGAAATCTGATAATGATGGGCTTGGTTTTGATGGGAAGGTTTTACTCTCCACAGAGTAAAACTGACACAATCACACTCTCACACTCAACACTGGTTATTAACCCCAACACTGGGGTTATTTTACACCAATGAGTGTTAATTTCACTCTTACAGAGTTAATTTAACTCCTGAATCAACACTCAAAATGTGATATTGAAAAATCAACACAAGTTAACACTGGCCAATTTGCTGTGTATGTTTAACTTACGATCCAAATAAAGTATTCAAGTGTGTGTGTGTGCATGTGTGTACGTAAGAATCTGTCATTCTCTCCCTGCTCACCTTGTCCCTGTTAACCTAATTAGTATTTCAACCTAATTAACCTCTGTCTGTCCCAAAGCCAGCAGCACTATTTTAGTATCTGTAATGCAGTCACACAGAAGCCATAAACCTAGACTGCAGCATGCTGCTATGGAAATGTAGGAGTAGCTACTCAAACATGTCTCCACTGGTTTTACAACTGCAACTTTGTTAACAGTGGACTACAGCAAAACTATACAATGCACACTGAAAGTGTCATGTTTTTGATTAGAGGAAGACGGTTTGTTTTTGGTTGGAGGAAGAGGAGAGGAAAAGGAAGAAAGGAAGACACTTTAGACTAGTGAGATGCTCTGTGAGTCAGACACTGTCGTCCTAAGATAACTCACAATGTGACACAGGTGCTCCTCTTACCCCCCCCCCCCCCCTCTCTCCTCTTCCCCCTCATCTCCATCAATTAGAAGGAGGGGGGAGAGAGAAGGGGAGAGAAAGAGAGAGAGGAGAGGGGGAGAGGAGAGAGATGGGGGGGGAGAGATGGAGCTAGAGAGAGAGAGATACTGCCAGCCACCGACTCCCTCCCTTCCCTTGCCCTCATTTGACAGTCAAAGTCGGGAGGTGCTCGTGTGAGTGCCGGCTCATTTGACTACCAAATCACGAACCCGTCCGAATCACGCTCGTGGCCCAGAGCAGTGCATCCTGGCCAGTCACTTAACCCCCTGACGTCTAGGCTGGAGACTCACAGGATGCATCGCACTGAAATAGGCAATAGTGTGTGTACATGGTAGTCACATAGGCAGGTACAGTGTACATGTAGTTACAGTGTAGGTACACATTGTTACATAGAACTTAAACTGTTACACCTTCCCTCTCTCTCGCTCGCTCTCTCTTTTGCTCTCTCCTTTCTCACTTTCTCTTTTGCCCCCCCCCCCCTCCCCCTCTCCAGACACTGGCTTACCAGTACCTATATCCTGTTTGCGGTGCCCTACTTTGCGTACGACATCTACGCCATGTTCCTGTGCTACTGGCACAAGCTGCAGGTCAAAGGGCACGAGGAGGAGGGCGGCAGGCCTAAGCCAATGGGCTCGGCAGTGGCCAGCTACCTGCGCCGAGAGTTCCTCATGGTGCTGCACCACGTCGTCATGGTGACCATCTGCTTCCCCGTCTCCGTGGTAACTATCACTGTAACTAGGGTGGCGCCAGCAGACTATTTTGTTAGTCTACCGTGCCATGGTCTGTCTTATGTCTAAAAATGAAACAATTATTAATTTTAAATGATACACGCACACACACTAACCCTTAAAGTCTTGACAGAAAGAGATGATCAGATGGCGATTTGGTTTCTCATCCCTAAAATTGTCCCTAACTGGCTGCCATCTGCAGACTAGACTCTTTCCTGCTCCAATACCCATCTGCCTCCTAGGAGACTGTTGCTACTGGCAGCGGCATGGCAGCCAATGTTAACATCCCTTCTATGGACACGTATTTTTAAGGAGAAAATAAGGTGTGCGTGTTTGTGAGCTTTTCTTTCAGTGGGCTGTCTATATACTTTATCAGCCATATCATGGCTCTCTCTCTCTCTCTCTCTCTCTCTCTCTCTCTCTCTCTCTCTCTCTCTCTCTCTCTCTCTCTCTCTCTCTCTCTCTCTCTCTCTCTCTCTCCCCCCCTCTCTCTCTCTCTCTCTCTCTCTCTCTCTCTCTCTCTCTCTCTCTCTCTCTCTCTCTCTCTCTCTCTCTCTCTCTCTCTCTCTCTCTCTCTCTCTCTCTCTCTCTCTCTCTCTCTCTCTCTCTCTCTCTCTCTCTCTTTCTGTTAGTTCTGGAGGCAGGGAAAGGGGGATTACTTCCAGGGTGTCATGTTCATGGCTGAACTCAGCACTCCGTCCGTCTGCCTGGGGAAAATCCTCATCCAAGTAATACTCACTCACTCCTCTATCTCTCCTCCTCTCTTTGGACCCCTGTTCTGTCGCTCTTGCTCCCTCTCTCAATCGCTCTCTCTTTCTTTCGCTCTCTTTCTCTTGCTCTCTCTTTCTCCTCTTGCTTTTTCTCTCCTCTTTCTCTCTCCTTCTCTCGCTCTTTCTTTCTCTTTCCTCCTGCTTTCTCTCTCTGCACCTCTTCTTCCTTCTACCTTTCTTCCTCAGTCTCTTACTCTCCTTGCAGCAGTTTAAGAACTTGAGTCTTTCTGATTCTGAAGTGTTCACTTACTAGCTTTCATGTTGACATTCTTGTCTCCTGTGATTTTGGGTTAACATTTACCCAAGATTTTTTTCTCTGTCCTTCACCCTGCTCTCGTTTTTTTCTCCCTCCCTTGCTCCTGCCCTCTCTCTCTCTCTTTCGATCTCTCTTTGTCCCCCTCAGTACAAGAAGCAGCACACTCTTCTTCATAAAGTGAATGGCGCTCTCATGCTGGTCACTTTCTTCATCTGTCGAGTTCTGCTCTTCCCCTACCTCTACTACGCCTACAGCAGGTAACATACTGAACACTGTCTGTCTGTCTGTCTGCCTGGCTGTCTGTCTGCCTGTCTGTCTACTTGTCTGTCTACTTGTTTGTGTACTTGTGTCTGTCTGTCTGTCTCTGTCTGTCTGTCTGTCCCCAACTTCATCCATGCATTTTTTTTATCTCACGTTCTTAAGATCTACGATGGTAGGCTACAAGTTTAAGTTTGCAGGCTTCTGACCTAGCTACTTAGCTAGCAGATAATATAATTCATAAATAAGCAACATTCTTTCTCATTGTTTGATTGAAAATATCTTGCTTGCTTGTATGTAGCTATCTAGCTACTCAGCACCACGTCACCATTTTTTTTGTTATCTAGTTCTATCAACCCTTAGGGAAAACTACCTGATTTCACGTGGAAAATCACGATTTCACATGTGGAAAATCAAATGTGAACCCATGTAACAACGTGTTATTTGGAACACTTCACGTGACATTTCACTTATGAAAACATGCACTTTTGGAACATGAGTCCTTATGATACACACACAGTGCTTTCAACTTACATATTTGACACACTTTGACATACTCTGAGTGTACAAAACATTAGGAACACCTTCCTAATATTAAGTTGCACCCCCTTTTGTCCTCAGAACAGACTAAATTTGTTGGGGCATGGACACTACAACGTGTCGAAAGCATTCTTCAGGGATTCTGGCCCATGTTGACTCCACTGCTTCCCACAGTTGTGTCAAGTTGGCTGCATGTCCTTTTGGTGGTGGACCATTCTTTATACACACAGGAAACTGTTATGCGTGAAAAACCCAGCAGCGTTGCAGTTTCTTGCCCATTCACCCTCTGAATGGCACACATACACAATCCATGTCTCAATTATCTCAAGGCTTAAAAATCCTTCTTTAACCTGTCTCCTCCCCTTCATCTACACTGATTTGAAGTGGATTTAACAAGTGACATCAATAAGAGATCATAGCTTTTACCTTGATTCCCCTGGTCAGTCTGTCATGGAAAGAGCAGGTGTTCCTACAGTTTTGTACACTCAGTGTACAGGACTACATTGTGTATGTTTATTGATACAGTAATTATTATTCAACGTGTCCTCACCTGGGATTTGAACTCACAACCTCTTGGTTCACGGCATTCCAATCTTTCTGCTATGTCATTACATCGGTGTCAATAACTGATTTCACCTATATTTCTACACTTTGGACATCAAAGTGAATCTCAGCTTTGTTAAAAAAACAGTCAATTAAAACTGTTATATTTATCAGAGTTATTCAGGAATAGCATTAAAACAGAATAAAATGCCCCACCAACATTAGACAACTATACAGAAAATCCTCAAATTACTGATATAAGTCAATTAAATCAATGATGAGAGAAAAGCCAGATTAACTGAACTAAAATAGCAGTGCAGATGGCACTCTTTTGCTAAGTGCAGAGATGTACTGTATTATAGGTCATTAATGTTAAGGCTGGCGCAACATAATTACAGCCATTTCTGACTGAAAAGTTGTTACCAAAATCCCTAATTTGTTTAGGAAAGACATTCCCTATTACCTCAACCCTTGCTCTCTTTACGTGACACGTATGCATCGCATGCCCGTGACCAATAGGGCCTGACCTACAGCATATCTTAATCACATCAATAAATTGGTTATAACAAAATCCGAACACTTAACAGCAAAATGGATGCAGGGGACGTGACAAATAAACTCGAAAGGGGGGAATGTTTAGGCTACTGGTTGCTCATAAGGTAAAGGGGAAGTAAGATGTGTGGAATAAATGTGACTAGTTGTGGAAAATACTGGAGATCAACAAAAATAATGTATGGTGCAAGCGCTGCGTGCATATTATGTGTGCCAAACAGGTGCTGTTAGATTACAATATAATTTTTCGGACCGTTTGGAACAATGTTGTCACGATCGTCTGAAGAAGCGGACCAATACGCAGCGCGTGGAGTGAACATGATGACTTTATTTAATAAAGCAACCACGAAAAAACAACAAACGACGATAGTGAAGTCCTCTGTAACACTGACAGAAACATGGAACAAAAACCCACAAACAAACAGTGAAACACAACAGTATAAATATGGCTCCCAATCAGAGATAACGAGCCGACAGCTGACACTCGTTACCTCCGATTGGGAGTCAATGACCAAACATAGAAACAAACAACCTAGACTAACCAACATAGAAATACACCCAAGTCCCAACAAAACAACACACTCTAGCTCACATACACAAGTCCTAGAGCCAGAGTGTCACAGTACCCCCCCCTAAAGGTGCGAACTCCGGGCGCACCAGCCCACAGTCTAGGGGAGGGTCTGGGTGGGCGTCTGTCTATGGTGGCGGCTCAGGCACTGGTCGTGGTCCCCACCCCACCATAGTCACTACCCGCTTGTGTAACCTCCTCCACATGACCACCCCCAACTAAACCCCACAGGATTAAGGGGCAGCCCTGGACTAAGAGGCATCACCGGACTCAGGGGCAGCACCGGACTAAGGGGCAGCACCGGGCCAAGGGGCAGCACCGGGCTAAGGGGCAGCACCCGGGCTAAGGGGCAGCACCGGGCTAAGGGGCAGCACCGGACTAAGGGGCAGCACCGGACTAAGGGGCAGCACCGGACTAAGGGGCAGCACCGGGCTAAGGGGCAGCACCGGGCTAAGGAGCAGCACCGGGCTAAGGGGCAGTACCGGACTAAGGGGCAGCTCCGGACTGAATGGCGGATCCTGGCTGGCTGGCTCTGGCGGATCCTGGCTGGCTGGCGGATCCGGGCTGGACGGCTCTGGCGGATCCGGGCTGGCTGGCTCTGGCGGATCCTGGCTGGCTGGCGGATCCGGCCTGGACGGCTCTGGCGGATCCTGGCTGGACGGCTCTGGCGGATCCTGGCTGGACGGCTCTGGCGGATCCTGGCTGGACGGCTCTGGCGGATCCTGGCTGGACGGCTCTGGCGGATCCTGGCTGGACGGCTCTGGCGGATCCTGGCTGAACGGCTCTGGCGGATCCTGGCTGAACGGCTCTGGCGGATCCTGGCTGGACGGCTCTGGCGGATCCGGCTGCTCATGGCTGGCTGACGGATCTGGCTGCTCATGGCTGGCTGACGGATCTGGCTGCTCGCGGCTGGCTGACGGATCTGGCTGCTCATGGCTGGCTGACGGATCTGGCTGCTCATGGCTGGCTGACGGATCTGGCTGCTCGTGGCTGGCTGACGGTGCAGGCTGAGCGGCTGGCGGTGAGGCGGACCCCAGCCTCGGAGAGTGGTCATCACCTCCCGCAGGACGGTTCCCATCTGCAGGAGCTGCTCTTGCTGGACCCGAACCTGGGCTTCCAGTCTTGTACGGGCTGCGTCGGCTCCTGCTGATTCCATCGCTGGTGTATGATTCTGTCTGGCGGAAGGCTCTAGCGGCTCCTGTCTGGCGGAAGGCTCTAGCGGCTCCGGTCTGGCGTAGCACACCGTGGACCTGGTGCTTGGAGTAGGAACAGGCCGGTCCGTACCGGGAACACACACCACTGGCCTCAACCGAGGATCAGGAACGGGCCGGACCGGACTGGCAACACACATCAGTCCTTCACGCCGTGCCACAAACACTTCCCTCCCTCTACTCGCCAATGGCTCCCGTGACTCCGTTAGCCTTCTCTCCTTTTCTCCCTGTGGCAGCCTCCTGCTGCCCAGCCGCCCAAGCCATGTGCCCCCCCCAAAAAATTTCTTGGGGTTGCCTCTCGTCCTTCCGACGAAAAACCTGCTGCCGCCGATGCTCCTCTCTCGCCAGGGCCTTGATCTTCCCCCAAGGTCCCTTGCCCCCGAGCATGTCCTCCCAGGACCACGATTTGCCCACCTGGGCCATCGCCAGCCTCTCGATCTCCTTACCAGGCGCCTCCACCCATGTCCAGTCTCTTTGCTCCTGGACACGCTGCTTGGTCCTTTGATGGTGGGTTTTTCTGTCACGATCGTCTGAAGAAGCGGACCAATACGCAGCGCGTGGAGTGAACATGATGACTTTATTTAATAAAGCAACCACGAAAAAACAACAAACGACGATAGTGAAGTCCTCTGTAACACTGACAGAAACATGGAACAAAAACCCACAAACAAACAGTGAAACACAACAGTATAAATATGGCTCCCAATCAGAGATAACGAGCCGACAGCTGACACTCGTTACCTCCGATTGGGAGTCAATGACCAAACATAGAAACAAACAACCTAGACTAACCAACATAGAAATACACCCAAGTCCCAACAAAACAACACACTCTAGCTCACATACACAAGTCCTAGAGCCAGAGTGTCACAAATGTAAAGAACACTAAATAAATTATAAGCGTACCAGATAGTCTGTTGTAATGTTTTTTTGTAAAGCCTTTATTACAGCAAAGACAAAAAACAGTCGCATTAATTCGTGAATGCAATTTCCGAAATGGAACGGTTTATTTATTGTTTAAGTTAATTATTCAAGGCTTGCTTTATTTTATTTTTAAAATAAAATGCTTGATTGCATTTCAAATCATGAATGACGCGTATGCTGTGTGATGACATGAATTAATGAATGATTGATTGATACAGTAGCCTACATAAGTATTGAAATATAGGCCTAAGTAAGTTACGGTATTAAGACTAAACAGGACACGCTCTTAGGCCTACAGCTCAATGGTGGTTATACAAGGCTGCTGCTATACTAAGCCTACTCAAAATAATGGCAAAGCAAAGATTAAAAATAGCTGAATTTGTGAAATTGTTGCGTGAGGCTTGGTGCTCACGGAACCAGTAGGCTATTAAACAAACACTCAAACGGGCAACAGAAGTAGGATCTGTCTTATTTCTGTAGATATACACTACCAGTCAAAAGTTTGGACACACCTACTCATTGAAGGATTTTTCTTTATTGTTACTATTTTTTACATTGTAGAATAATAGTGAAGACATCAAAACTATGAAATAACACATATAGAATCATGTAGTAACCAAAAAAGTGTTAAACAAATCAAAATATATTTTCTATTTGAGATTCTTCAAATAGCCACCCTTTGCCTTGATGACAGCTTTGCACACTCTAGGCATTCTCTCAACCAGCTTCAGAAGGTAGTATTTAAATTAACAGGTGTGCCGCCTTAATGCATTTGAGGGGGGTATACCGAAGATAGCCCTATTTCGTAAAAAAGACCAAGTCCATATTATGGCAAGAACAGCTCAAATAAGCAAAGAGAAACGACAGTCCATCATTACTTAAAGACATGAAGGTCAGTCAATACGGAACATTTCAAGAACTTTGAACGTTTCTTCAAGTGCAGTCGCAAAAACCATCAAGCGCTATGATGTAATTGGCTCTCATGAGGACTGCCACATGAATGGAAGACCCAGAGTTACGGATAAGTTCATTAGAGTTACCAGCCTCAGAAATTGCAGCCCAAATAAATGCTTCACAGAGTTCAAGTCACAGACACATCCCGACATCAACTGTTCAGAGGGGACTGTGTGAATCAGGCCTTCATGGTCGAATTCCTGCAAAGAAACCACTACTAAAGGACACCAATAAGAAGAAGAGACCTGCTTGGGTCAAGAAACATGAGCAATGGACATTAGACTGGTGGAAATTTGTCCTTTGGTCTGGAGTCCAAATTGGAGATTTTTGGTTCCAACCGCTGTGTCTTTGTGAGTCACGGTGTGGGTGAACGGATGATCTCCGCATGTGTAGTTCCCACCGTAAAGCATGGAGGAGGAGGTGTTATGGTGTGGGGGTGCTTTGCTGGTGACACTGTCTGTGATTTATTTAGAATTCAAGGCACACTTAACCAGCATGGCTACCACAGCATTCTGGAGCGATACGCCATCCCATCTGGTTTGGGCTTAGTGGGACTATCATTTCTTTTTTAACAGGACAATGACCCAACACACCTCCAGGATGTGTAAGGGCTATTTTACCAAGAAGGAGAGTACTGATTGATGATTTATAAGGCACATTTAACAGTTAGGCTATTGATTATAGACCTAATTAAGTTTGAGTTTTCTCGCTCCTCACTTTTCTTAGACAATTAAGGCAAGGTCTGTTTTCTCGTCTCCTAACTCTGCTGCTGCCTCCACCACATTGTTCTCAACACCAATATGCTGGTTAAGTTTGCTATTATGCACATAGCAACATGGTCTAGGAAAAGGCGCCAATTCAACAGCGCACTGATGTGTTTCAGAACCGCGGACAGCGACCACTATCCAATGCGGGAGAAAGTGCATATAAAAAAAGTGCTATATAATAATATACTTTTTATTAGTGTTGCACCGTTGTTCTTATGTAATATAACCATATACAATTTCAGTAGCACATGTCTTAGAGTGATGGACATGTTACAACATGTAAGCACATGTGAAAACATGATTTCATGTGAAGTGTTCCAAAAACATGTTTGCAAGTGATTTCACATGTGAAATTTCACTTACACACGTTTTCACATGAAATGTTCCAAAAACAAGTTTTCACATGTTGTCACGTGTAGTTTCATGTTATCACATTAACATAAAATGACGTGATCACAATGTGAAATTCATGTGTTTTTTCGGTAAGGGAAGCATTCTTCTTATTTGTATTAAATCAGATTGTTCAGTTGAAAGTCATTAGCCATAAACCGACATCCTTGACTATAGCTAGCTTGAGACAAGGTGTCTTGTTTTAGAACTTGTTCAAATGAACAAGTTTGCGCTAAGTAAGTTTTAAAAATCTGGGTAAGCTTGTCAGCTAGCAACATTAAGCGAACATTAACCCTCATTCCCCCCTCCTCCTCACCCTCCTCCTCATTGTGTTGCAGGTATGCCTCCATCCCCCTCTACACAGTGCCCCTGGTGGCTCCCTGGCAGTGCAACGTGGGGGCCTTCTGCCTCATGGCCCCACAGGTCTACTGGTTCACCCTCATCTGCAGGGGCGCCTTCCGCCTCTTCACCGGGGCCTCGCGCTCCCGACCCCCGGCCCCCCTCAACAAGCCTGATGGGGGCTGCTGCCCTGGCCAGGGAGACCGTTTACCTCTTCCAGCCAACGGCTACAGTCCCGTCCCCTACCAGGCAGACAGAGAGACCGACACGCACTGAGAAAGAGAAAGAAAGCGGGAGGGAAAGGAAGATAGAGCACTGTGGGGATGGGGCCAGCCAGACCAGGCCAGGGGAGGGAAGACGGAGGTCTGTCAAGGGAATGTATTGTACTGTATTGCAATGACGCTGTAACCTAGGAGAGAGAAGAGAGGGAGAGAGGAAAAATTGTTTCTCATCCACTACCACTCTCCCTCCCTCCAATGCCCCTTTAGAGTTACATTGACCTCTGGAAGACGAGAGAGACAGATTGAAAGAGGAGAGGGTGAAGAAAGAAAGAAATGAATAAGGGAGAGAGATAGATAGAAGCATAGACAGGAGAAAGACTTGTGAAATGGCAAGTATTTAAATATTACATGGCTGTACACACTGATTTCAAACGGAATGGGGAAAAAATGTATGGATTGGAAAGCGAAAGGATGATAGGATGAGAGAACACATTGAAGAGCAATAGTGATAGAGGGATGCACAGAAGGATACAGACTGATTAAGCAAGAGCGAAAGATCTTATTTGACTGAGTTAAAGGGATAGATAAAAAGTAGTCATCTCTTGAAAGAGGAATTCAACTGCTGTTCTAGATTAGGGACGGATACAAAATGAATATATCATAATGTATAGAAATATGTAGTCAATTATTATTTGGTGACCATTTGATTTTGGTGACTGCAAAAAGGGGAACAAAGACAATACCAGTATTTCAACTTGGGATTCTGGTACTGTATTATTTGTCCATCAAGATGATCTACTCTGGATCGATTGAGTGGGTCTTGTCTTGGGAAAGGACAGAGGGACATGCACCAGCACCTCTGGTATCGCTTAGTTCTGCCTTCTCCCCCCTCTGAAATTCTCTCTCTCTCCCTTTTCTCCTTTGAGAGAACTAATGTGGTAGGACAGGAAGGGAGTTTACCCCAAAATGTGACAAGTTTATAATAGTAGAATAGTACATTTTAGGTTTTTATATTTATCTCATTCAAAGCATTTATTTATTTATTCATGTTGATAGTTTTTGATTTATTTATGTATTGTGATTTCTTAGTACGGGTAAACATTTGTATTCCTCCCACCCTCTTGTACTCACTCCACACTTCAATCAAAAGAGGAGAGAGATGGAATGTTGGAGAGAGATTAATGGAGAGAAGGGGGAGCTGTAGACTCAAATGGGACAATGATGCAGCCACGCTGTCCCAGTCACCCACCCAAGTTGAGTAACGATGGCAGGCAGTCTTCAATACACCACTGGGTGGGTCTGTGCAGCTTACCAGATCTTTACAATGCCTGGATAGGTGTTTAATGGCTCAGAAACCCCATCAACATGATATAACGCTCTTATAATGTGCACAGAACCTGTGTATCAGGAACACTGCTATCATCACCATGGTACTGCAATGTTTGGGAAGGCTGTTGTGGAATATGGTCTCCTGCAGACTAAACAGGGGAACCACGTTTTAGAATCTAGATGCATTCTAGAGGCATTGTACAGGCGTTCTAGAGTCTGCTGATGATAGGGATTCCTAGATGATCTAAAGCAGTATTATGAAGGATTTAGAGAGAGTAAGTTGTTGCAGTGTGTTCAACTGTATGGGTGGGATTTGAAATGGATTGCACTGGCTGACTGGTGCTAGTAATGCACTGTACTGGCAACTGAGGTACTCTAGTCTCTTTATGCACTGAGGGATTTGTTTGATAGGACCGAAGAAGAAACACATTGACAATGGACTGAGAGAAGGGACTGTTGAGGTTGGGGGGGGCATGGGTAGTAACATACAGCCATACACAGGCTCCAAGTTCTAATTTTTCGCCACTATTATTACTTGTGTTTGTTCTGGTGCCGTTTACTCATGTTGACACAGTGCGCAATGGCACCAATGTAGCTATCTATCTAAGGTTGTGTCATAAATGCCATTTGGGACGAAACCTAAGTCAATAGGGTTGAAATGTGCTCCTTGAAACTCAACCCCAAGGTGAGCGGACCTTGAACACTTGACCACTGCCATGGGTTGTGACTTGGGAGCAGGTCGACAGTGGGACTCTACTAGCCTGGTCCCAGATCTCTACTGGTACATGGAAGAAAAGTGAACAGATAAAGGGACTACTGTATAATACGCTGGACTATACTTATTGCATCAGGCTGTTTTCTGCGAATGGCTTTTTGACCATTGGCCAATATTAACCTGGGAACACTAACACTTAACTTAGAGTTACTATTTACAATGGTCAGTTATGGTACTGATTAAAATGGCTTATTGAGGACTTGTTAATCTCCGCACCCAGAACCAAATCAGTTACTCGATTTTAACATTTTGAAATGTTTTGTTACGATAGATATATTTTTATTTTCATTCATGCTTTATAACTGATTTAAAGGCACTGATTAAAGGTACATTGATTGGGAAATTGTATGATCAACATTCTTTTGCATGCCAAAAAGTACTGCTAAGTGTCGGACAAGGGATATAAACTGTAGTGTTGATCGTACAAATCAAATGTCATTCCTCAAAAATGAATGATATGTTCACAAATGTCAGTTGTAACAAAGATTAGGGTCTCTATTCAATCCGCATTACGGAAGGTCAGCTTTACAGCGTGATTGAAATTTAAAGGCAATGTTCCCACTTTAGCGGAGACTGCATTCACGGTAAACGCTGCATATGACGGCTCAATCGGAAATTGCCTATACATTTATATCGCGTAATCTGTAATGCTTCAGTTTAACGGATTGAATAGAGCCTTATGATTATATTTAGGCGTCTTCAACACCAGAGCTGTTTTTTTCTGTTCCTCATCTGACTGAAAGAGGTCGCTGAAACTGCCACTAAATATCAGTTGCACTCGATTGCAAAGTTTAGTTCCAGAAGATATGCTTTGAGTGAGTGGGATAGTTGTTGGAGTTAAAAGACAAGTTGGTGATGAGTTAAGCCAAAACTGTAACGGCATCTCCTTGCAACTGACCCCCTCTAGTCCATTATAAATGATGCCTTCATGTTAAACCCTATGAGCAAAAAAATAGGTATTTCAACCAATTTTCCTTACAAGTGTTACCTCCCAAAAGAAAACATCATCCATTTTACCAGTACCTACAGTTCGGTATGTGTCCTCTGCCATATTGTTTATTTTATTAATTTATTTTAATGTGTCTCTGTTATTTATTGAAGAGGTTTGAATGTACATATGAATACATATGTAGATGATATATATCCTGGACGTATGGGCTTGTGTTCTGTCTGTTGACTGCTGCCTGACTAACCGTGGGCTCTACTGTGTAAACTCCTGTCTGTGTCTGAAATGGTACACTGTTCCCTACATAGTGCACTACTTTTGACCAGGGCCTGGTTAAAGTAGTACACTACAGTATGTAGGGAACTCTAGGGTGCCATTTTGTACACAGACCTGTTCTGTTGACTGACATATACTCTCCTCTCCTGCTCTGACTACCAACGTGACATCATGATTCTACCATTCTAGCGCCAATGCATTGCTTTTGACAACATGCACCAGTCTCATCGTGGTGAAGAACTTTGAGTGAAGTTTTGCTTTACATGCAACAGATTGACCAATAAAATCCTCCCCATTGTTTGTGCATAAAGAAGATTCCTGGTTGAGTCTGTTTATTTCATTCAAGACTCACTATACTTTGAACAATGATCTCACTTTAAATGGTATTCATTGATCAATTCTCTCAAGACTGCTGTTTGAGTATCCTTCCTACAGTCCATGGTCCACATTCATAAAGCTTCTTAGAGTAGGAGTGCTGATCTAGGATCCCCCCCGTCCATGGAATCTTATTCATTATGATCTAAAAAGCTAAACTTCTCTGAGATGCTTCATGAATAGGTACCCAGAGCTCTGCAATTCTGTTTCTCAAGGGTCAAAGTAGGACTACTGCTGGTTGTGAAATACTGCCAAACTTGAGTGGGATTCTATAAATGAATAATATTATAGGCTATACTGTATTATATTTATAATATATTATATTTTAGTTGAACATAGACTAATTCATTTTAGCAGATGGAAATATGATAACATACAGTATATTAGATCTCCCGAGTGGCGCAGGGGTCTAAGGCACTGCATCGCAGTGCTAGCTGTGCCACTAGAGATCCTGGTTTGAATCCAGGCTCTGTCGTAGCTGGCCGCGACTGGGAGACCCATGGGGCGGCGTACAAGTTGTCCAGGGTAGGGGAGGGAATGGCCGGCAGGGATGTAGCTCAGTTGGTAGAGCATGGCGTTTGCAACGCCAGGGTTGTGGGTTCGATTCCCACGGGGGGCCAGTATGAAAAATCAAATAAAAAATAAGGTATGCACTAACTGTAAGTCGCTCTGGATAAGAGCGTCTGCTAAATGACAAAAAATGTATAATAAATAAATACATTAGTTTATAGAGAATTGCGTAGAGTGCCTATAGAAACCCCCATGAACTTTTTTTAAATTATATATTTTTTCTACAGATCTACACAACATACTCTACATTTCCAAAGTGAAAGAAGGTTATAGAACATTTTCCAAATTAAGAAGAAAAAAAAGAAATATCATAATTGCATAAGTCTCCACTCCCCTGATTTAATACTTGGAAGAACCTTTGGCAGCCATTACAGCTGTGAGTCATTTTCATAAAGATTCTAACAACTTTGCACAACTCTTAGGGCATTATATATCCCATCGTTTTTGTTAAAATTGCTCAGGCTCAGTAAATTTGGTTGGGGATCATTAATGGACAGCGATATTTCATCCTTGTCTCAAATCTGTTAAGCAGATTTAAGTCAGGACTGAGACTAGACCACTCAGGAACATCCAACACCTCTTGGAAAGCCATTCTGGTGTGTCTTTGACATTACAATTTTTTTAATTGTCTCGCTGAAAAATAAAACTCTATCCCAGGGTTAGGTTTTCATCTAACTTTTACCCGGGCTTTGCTCCTTTCATATTTACCCGTTGCTTCAAAGGCTCTCAGCATCAACAACCCAGGGTTTAAATACGTCATTGGTATCATTACACATTTACGTCATTTAGCAGACGCTCTTATCCAGAGCGATTTACAGTTAGTGAGTACATACATTTTTCATACTGGCCCCCCCTGGCGTTGCAAGCGCCATGCTCTACCAACATTTACATTACATTTTAGTCATTTAGCAGACGCTCATATCTAGAGCGACTTACATGAGCAATTAGGGTTAAGTGCCTTGCTCAAGGGCACATCGACAGATTTTTCACCTAGTCGGCTCGGGGATTAGAACCAGTGACCTTTCAGTTACTGCCACAACGCTCTTAACCACTAAGCTACCTGCCGCCCCAACTGAGCTACAGGGGACTACACAATTGTATAGTTGCCGTGGCGCCCTAGTAGCAGCCTAAGCATAGAGGTCCTGTAAATTTGTACATATTTAGTTATATTTTAGGTTTTTTCCCCCAACATTTTTTTAATCAGCTCTTTCTTTTTTGATAACATTTACTTTTTATAGCATATATCTGGTGAGCCACGGATTTGCAGATTGACTGACAGGTTAAGACGTTTTGAGAAATAGAAAAAAACGAATAGCCTAAATCAAACAGAAACAAACAAAACAAACCATTTCGAAGTTGCAGCAAATTTCGAGTTGATTGTGGTGCGTTAGCGTAAATCCCTCACTGAGACGTAGTAAACCATGCAGTAGTTACCACAGGGTTATGCTGTGTTCAAAACAACTGGGAACTCGGATCAAAACGAGCTCCGAATGGGAAAAAACGTTTGAACGGTCATTCAACTCGGAATTCCAACTCGGGAACTCCCTCTTTCTAGAGCTCCGACTTTCCGACCTGAAGATCACTGACGTCATGATTTGACTTCATCTTTTTCCGAGTTCCCAGTTGTCTTGAACGCACCAATAATATTTGGTAGTACTGCGTCAATGGGCTCCTAGAGCAAATAAACTAGATAGTACAATGGTGTTCGTCAATCGTATCTAGTACATTTATGAATATCTACATAACAGTGAGCGTCCAGTAAACCATGTGACTTGTAATCGTTTTTCCGGGATTGCTTCCGCATGGTTTCCACTAGATAGCACAGCCACAAGGTTAACATTTGCTTTTTGGTCTCAATTTAAGGTTAGGATTGGGCATAAAGTTTGCAGTGTGGTTGGGGTTAAGGTTAGGATTAGGTTTAAAATCACATTTTAAAGAAAATGAATTGTAGAAATAGGCTGGGTGGCTGTGGTAACTAGTGACGAATCTTCTGCATAGACAAGCCAGGCACGCCCACCAACCACTAAAAACACAGAGACAATATAAAAGCAAAATCAAAGAAGAAGCGCATTAACCACCGACTTTATCCAAGCTAGGAGAAGTGAAGGATCTGCTCAATTATTCAACAAAGGTAAGAAACTCGCATAGCTACTCGAGACTAGTAAGTAGCCTATTCTCAAGTGCAATAGTTTTAACAAAGTAGGCCTAATACATGAAGCTCTGGTAGTGTATAAGTAAACTTCTACTTGCTTGTGGAAGTGAAACAGATTGTTCATAGATTCCTCTTTCAACTTAAAAAACAACATTTACACCTCAACTTGGTCCAATGCATTAGAACTACATTTGCATTCTGAACTCAAGACATTTCAAAAGATGCTAAGAAAAAGCCTAGAACAGAACTTCTCTTCCAAAATCAAAATGCATCATCCTTCCTGGTCAAAGCAATAAGAGGAAACATAAAAGCATCTTAAGGCTAAGCTAAGATGCTTTTGGGAAACCGGGCTCAGATCAGTGAGGACTGAATAATGTATTGTTAAAGTATTGGAACTAGCCCTTACGAGAATGCTTTGTGTGCTATTTCCTAATTCTATAAGGGAAACACCCATATCACATGGTACTGAACTCACAGCAAAGCAGATGCACTTTGCCACTTCAAATAAACTATATTATGTCCATATCTCCTACACCACTGATTGTGAATGTTTTATCTATAGGGTGCCTCCCTCCCTCTAAACAGCAGAGATTAACGTTATGATCTTTGACTCTTTCTGGAACATTTTATTTTCCACTGTAGGACAGGGCATAGATTTTTAAAAGGGAGATTTATCTGCATTTCTGCCTCTTTGAGCACAGACCATTATCAATGCAAAACTTGCAGATTTACATTTTAGCAGACGCTCTTATCCAGAGCAATTTACAGTTTTTTAGTGAGTGCATACATTTTTATACTGGCCCCCCGTGGGAGTCGAACCCATAACCCTGGCGTTGCAAACACCATGCTCTACCAACTGAGCTACACTGGACAGATGTGGAGACAACACACTTTGCACACATACCATATGAGAGTTTAAGAGCATAAGTGAGCCAATTGATCATTGCAATTTATGTCACACCAATCTAGAAACAGATTTTTCAAAAGCCACTTCAACAGAAAGCCACTTCCTCTTCCGCTCAAGAATGCACAAACAAATCTTACCCCTACAGTCCCTAAACTAGGACATATTTATTTGCCTTTATTTTACCAGGTTAGTCTCATAGTCCCCTGTATCTCAGTTGGTAGAGCATGGCGCTTGCAACGCCAGGGTTGTGGGTTCGTTTCCCATGGTGGGCCAGTTTGAAAAATGTATGCACTCACTAACTGTAAATCGCTCTGGATAAGAGCATCTGCTAAATGACTAAAATGTAATTGGGATTAAAAATCCCTTTAACAAGAAAGACCTGAGCAAAATAGTAGCACACAGTTTGACACCATCGGGTGAAAGTAGATTGAATTTGTTCTCTGTACGGGACCCCCAATGTGTCATGACTCTCCCTGGGTGAGGATCAAAGGCCTTAAATCAAATGGTCGGGGGGGACGGGCTGTGCCGGTCTTTACACCTTAGTACTGCAATTAGAGATAGGAGAATCTATCTCTGGCCTCTAGTATAGTGAAAGGAAGATAATTAAATCAATTTGTGTGGTACGGAATGATCAGTAAGACCCGGGTTCGTGCAGACTTAGAGTCTACGCCATTCAGAATGAGACTGATATTAAGAAATGACTGTTAAATGATAAGAGATATCTAGATATCTTTACAGTTAATTCGGGAAACGGTAACGTGTTAAACAACTTTTCCGTGGTGCCCCAAATTCCTAATGAGTTAATTGTTACATGATTAATTTAATCTAGTAACAATTAAACATTGTAGGTAATTATTCTATAAATAGTCATCACAATAATGAAAGTCACGACCTATGTGTGCATGCGCTTACGTATGGGCCTAATCATAGAATTACATATAGAATACCTATTAATTCAATAGGATCTCTGTGGGCCTAGTCGTAAAGAGTTGTCATTTAACTTTTAAAATGTGTTACCTTTTACTGTGGCATAAACACAACCAGTCATGATGTTGTCATCTGATTGTCAAACAATCACTTCAAAGGGTTCCTTTACTAGGCTACACGCGCATTCACTTGAAACATATTTCCAGCCTCCAAACATTTACATTACATTTACATCATTTAGCAGACGCTCTTATCCAGAGCGACTTACAAATTGGTGCATTCAACTTATGATAGCAAGTGGGACAACCACTTTTTTTTGGGGGGTAGAAGGATTGCTTTATACTATTCCAGGTATTCCTTAAAGAGGTAGGGTTTCAAGTGTCTCCGGAAGGTGGTCAGTGACTCCGCTGTCCTGGCGTCGTGGGGGAGCTTGTTCCACCATTTGGGTGCCAGAGCAGCAAATAGCTTTGACTGGGCTGAGCGGGAACTGTGCTTCTGTAGAGGTAGGGGAGCTAGCAGGCCAATGGAAAACAGTGGTGAATGGAAAGAGACATCTGTTACACAAAACACCACAAAGTGTAATGACATTAGGCCAGAATTTATGCGTCCACTGCTGTCCATGCGCATCTGTGTCGCCCCCCCCCCCAAAAAAAAAGAACTTTCCTGAACCAACACATGCACTTCACATTTTGTTGTGTACCAAATCAAATCAAATCAAATTTTATTGGTCACATGCGCCGAATACAACAGGTGCAGACATTACAGTGAAATGCTTACTTACAGCCCTTAACCAACAGTGCATTTATTTTAAACAAAAAAGTAAGAATAAAACAACAACAAAAAAGTGTTGAGAAAAAAAGAGCAGAAGTAAAAATAAAGTGACAGTAGGGAGGCTATATATACAATAGAATAAAGTGACAGTAGGGAGGCTATATATACAGGGGGTACCGTTGCATAGTCAATGTGCGGGGCACCGCTAGTTGAGGTAGTTGAGGTAATATGTACATGTGGGTAGAGTTAAAGTGACTATGCATAAATACTTAACAGAGTAGCAGCAGCGTAAAAAGTATGGGGTGGGGGGGGCAGTGCAAATAGTCCGGGTAGCCATGATTAGCTGTTCAGGAGTCTTATGGCTTGGGGGTAGAAGCTGTTGAGAAGTCTTTTGGACCTAGACTTGGCACTCCGGTACCGCTCATCGTGCGGTAGCAGAGAGAACAGTCTATGACTAGGGGTGACTGGAGTCTTTGACAATTTTGAGGGCCTTCCTCTGACACCGCCTGGTATAGAGGTCCTGGATGCAGGGAGCTTTGCCCCTGTGATGTACTGGGCCGTACGCACTACCCTCTGTAGTGCCTTGCGGTCAGAGGCCAAGCAGTTGCCATACCAGGCGGTGATGCAACCAGTCAGGATGCTCTCGATGGTGCAGCTGTAGAATTTTTTGAGGATCTGAGGACCCATGCCAAATCTTTTTAGTCTCCTGAGGGGAATAGGCTTTGTCGTGCCCTCTTCACGACTGTCTTGGTGTGTTTGGACCATGATAGTTCGTTGGTGATGTGGACACCAAGGAACTTGAAGCTCTCAACCTGTTCCACTACAGCCCCGTCGATGAGAATGGGGCGTGCTCAGTCCTCTTTTTTTTCCTGTAGTCCACAATCATCTCCTTTGTCTTGGTCACGTTGAGGGAGAGGTTGTTGTCCTGGCACCACACGGCAGATCTCTGACCTCCTCCCTATAGGCTGTCTCATCGTTGTCGGTGATCAGGCCTACCACTGTTGTAGTCGTCGGCAAACTTAATGATGGTGTTGGAGTCGTGCCTGGCCATGCAGTCATGGGTGAACAGAGAGTACAGGAGGGGACTGAGCACGCACCCTGAGGGGGCCCCCGTGTTGAGGATCAGTGTGGCAGATGTGTTGTTACCTACCCTTACCACCTGGGGCGGCCCGTCAGAAGTCCAGGATCAGTTGCAGAGGAGGTGTTTAGTCCCAGGATCCTTAGCTTAGTGATGAGCTTTGAGGGCACTATGGTGTTGAATGCTGAGCTGTAGTCAATGAATAGCATTCTCACGTAGGTGTTCCTCTTGTCCAGGTGGGAAAGGGCAGTGTGGAGTGCGATAGAGATTGCATCATCTGTGTGGATCTGTTGGGCGGTATGCAAATTGGAGTGGGTCTAGGGTTTCTGGGATTATGCTGTTGATGTGAGCCATGACCAGTCTTTCAAAGCACTTCATGGCTACAGACGTCAGTGCCACCGGGTCGGTAGTCATTTAGGCAGGTTATCTTAGAGTTCTTGGGCACGGGGACTATGGTGGTCTGCTTGAAACATGTTGGTATTACAGACTCAGTCAGGGACATGTTGAAAATGTCAGTGAAGACACTTGCCAGTTGGTCAGCACATGCTCGGAGTACCACGTCCTGGTAATCCGTCTGGCCCTGCGGCCTTGTGAATGTTGACCGCTTAAAAGTCTTACTCACATCGGCTACGGAGAGCGTGATGACATAGTCGTCCGGAACAGCTGGTGCTCTCATGCATGCTTCAGTGTTGCTTGCCTCCGGCGAGCATAGAAGTGGTTTAGCTCGTCTGGTAGGCTTGTGTCACTGGGCAGCTCGCGGCTGTGCTTCCCTTTGTAGTCTGTAATAGTTTTCAAGCCCTGCCACATCCGACGAGCGTCAGAGCCAGTGTAGTATGATTCAATCTTAGACCTGTATTGACTCTTTGCCTGTTTGATGGTTCGGTCGGAGGTCATAGGGATTTCTTATAAGCGTCCGGGTTAGAGTCCCGTTCCTTGAAAGCGGCAGCTCTACCCTTTAGCTCAGTGCGGATGTTTCCTGTAATCCATGGCTTCTGGTTGGGGTATGTACGTACGGTCACTGTGGGGACGACATCATCGATGCACTTATTGATGAAGCCAGTGACTGATGTGGTGTACTCCTCAATGCTGTCTGAAGACCCGGAACATGTTCCAGTCTGTGCTAGCAAAACAGTCCTGTAGCTTAGCATCTGCGTCATCTGACCACTTTTTATTAAGCCGAATCACTGGTGCTTCCTGCTTCAGTTTTTGCTTATAGCAGGAATCAGGAGGATAGAGTTATGGTCCGATTTGCCAAATGGAGGGCGAGGAGAGCTTTGTATGCGTCTCTGTGTGTGGAGTAAAGGTGGTCTAGAGTTTTTCCCCTCTGGTTGCACATTTAACATGCTGGTAGAAATTAGGTAGAACGGTTTAAGTTTCCCTGCATTAAAGTCCCCTTACTAGGAGCGCTGCATCTGATAGCGTTCCTGTTGATTAATGGCCTTGTACAACTCATTCAGTGCAATCTTAATGCCAGCATTGGTTTGTGGTGGTAAGATAGACAGCTAAGAAAAAATATGAGATGAAAACTCTCTTGGTAAATAGTGTGGTCTGCAGCTTATCATAAGATACTCTCTACCTCAAGCGAGCAAAACCTTGAGACTTCCTTAGTATTTGATTTGGTGCAAATCCAGCTGTTGTTCTACAAATATACAGAGACCGCCACCCTCGTCTTACCGGAGTCTGCCGTTCTGTCCTGCCGATGTAGCGTATAGCCTGCTAGCTGAATGTTATCATTGTCGTTCGTTCAGTATACGACTCCGTGAAGCATAAGATATTACAGTTTTTAATGTCCACGTTGGTAGGATAACGTAATCTTAAATCGTCCATTTATTCTCCAAAGCTTGAACGTTGGCTAATAGGATTGATGGGAGAGGCAGTTTACTCTTCGCCGTCGGATCTTACAAGGCACCGGATCTGCGTCCACGAGTATCTCCGTCTCTTCCTCACGCGAATGACGGGGATCTGGGCCTTGTCGGAGTCTGTAGAATATCCTTCGCGACGCCTCGTTGAAGAAAAAGTGTTCGGTCAACGCGAGGTGAGTAATCGCTGTCCTGATATCCAGAAGCTCTCTTTGGTTATAAGAGACGATGGCAGAAACATTATGTACAAAATAAATTACAAATAACGCGGGAAAAACACACATAATAGTACAATTGGTTAGAGGGCTGTAAACGGCAGCCATCTTCTTCCGGCGCTTGTTCTAATGTGCTACCATATGTGCTTATGGGTGTCATGGATGGGATTGTTGCTGTGAGAGGTGGGTAGACGATGGTTACTGTACTGTGCCTTCACACCTAGTACACAGCTTATCACCTTATAATAACATGAGCTCAATGTACAGTACATGAGGTATGTGTACTGTCCTCTTGTTGATAGTTCTTAGTGGGTGGAGGCACTGGAATGTAGCAGTGAAATGGCATATAATTGGGTTTGGCCAGTTTGTGAAAGGTGTCTGTATGACGATTTGACATGTGTTTGGCTCAGATTTTGTGAATGACAGATGTGTGTGTACATGGTGGAGTGTCCATAGTTGTGTCTTGTATAGAGGCATGTTGTATTTACTTTTGTTCTCTCAAGCCCACCTGTATACCTATTACCTGGTCCAGCCAGTTTGCGTCAGTCGTTCTGTAGTGTCATTGTCAGGTGTATTTGCTCTCACTATTGCTCGAGCGCTCCCACAAATGTCTGAGCATGTCAGTTAAAGGACACTGTCTAATGGGAATCTTTTCTCTTGAGTTATAGCGTACACTCTCTAGTATAGTATAAATAATAGTTCCCTGAACGCAGAACAGTGGTGGAAAAAGTACCCAATTGTCATACTTGAGTAAAAATAAAGATACCTTCATAGAAAATTACTCATGTAAATGTGAAAGTCACCCAGTAAAATAGTACTTGAGTAAAAGTCTAAAAGTATTTGGTTTAAATATAATTAAGTATCAAAGTAAATGTAATTGCTCAAATATACTTAAGTGTAAGTATGAATGATTTCAAATTCCGTATATTGGCAAAACCAGACGGCACCATTTTATTTTATTTTTTGGATAGCCAGGGGCACACTAGGACATCATTTACAAACAAAGCATGTGTGTTTAGTTAGTCTGCCAGATCAGAGGCAGTAGGGATGACTCAGGATATTCTCTTGATAAGTTTGTGAATTGGACAATTTCATGCTGTCATGTCATTCAAAGGCATTCAAATGTACTTTTGGTTGTCAGGGAAAATGTGTTGTGAAAAAGTACATTCTTTTCTTTTAGGAATGTAGTAAAGTATTATAAAAATATAATAGTAAAGTACAGATACCCCCCCAAAATGACTTAAGTAGTACTTTTAAAAGTATTTTTAATTAGGTACTTTACAAGACTGAGCGCAGATGACAGTAAACCTAGTCCTGGACTCGAAAAGGCACTTCTCTATTGGACATCTTTTAGTCCAAAAGTAGGCTGAAGCCAATAGAATTCTTGGCTCATTTTCTTAGCACATGTTTCAAAATCCAAATGGCAGAGAGGAGAAGCTGCTTGGAGAGAGAAACTAGATAATGGAGTCCTAATGGGGGATCAGCTTTCACCTGGTCAGCTCCTTCAGATCAGAACCACCGAAGGAAAAGGGAACAAGTGGAGAATCATTTTACATTTTGGGACATTTTTAACAGACTGATCCAGAGGGACTTGCAGTCGGTGCATTCCACTTATGGTAAGATTGCTACAGTCAGGGAGGGGGAGGATGAGCTTGAGATCCACCCAATGAGTCAGGAGGTCGTGTGCAGTCAGTGGGCATGTTCGACATTGCAGCCGACTTTAAGAGGCGAGACGGACTGATCTACAAATCACCTTGCATCATAAATAACTACTCAATATAATTTGTAGGTCAGTCCGTCACAATTGACATATGATGCATCGGCAGTTTTGATGCTCTCGAACATGGCCAGTGTCACCTTTAGGCAGTAGGGCAGGCTGCTTCAGGGGCCTGTTCTGGAGGACATAACATTACAGAACTTTTCAGATATCGCAGACTCAAATTGATCTGGTGTTTACTAACAGACCTGATCGAATAACTAAGTCCATTAACTTACTAACTCGGCATATCTGACCACAATGTTACATTGGTCGTTAGAAAGCTCACTAAAAGAGATTTAAGAACCATATTAATGTGCAACAGTACGATAAAAAAATCCAGAAAGTGAGCAGAGTAACTAACGATGTGCAGCTATAAGTCAAATTGACTGGTTTGATCTGTTAGAAGACGAAGATCTGAGAGTCCTGGACACAGAACGTTTCCGTCAGCTATTGATAAAGTGGATACCCACTCTTTTACCAGGACATTTCAACGTAAGCCAAGATGAAAAACCTCTCTGCCATGGCTCAAGGAAGACCTCTGGTGACGATGAGAGAACAGGATTTGTCATCTTGAAAAAAAGCACTTCTGAAGTCTGGTCAGAATGATGACAGACGTATATTTACATCACTAGAAAATAAGGTGGTAAGGAATATTTAAAACGCGAAAGCGTTCTTCCCCAGAGTGATCAATGAAGCAAAAGGAAAAGGTAAAAGTGATTTGGAAACTCAACAAAGCTAACAGAAGAGGAGCTGAAAAGTCCCAAAAACATCTGAACGTTTAAAGGTTAATGGGATTCTAATTCAAAACCAATTTCATATCCACCACCTTTAACCATTTTTTTGTTGACTCTGTCAGGAACTGGCTCAAAGATGTTCAACCGAGACCACAGTTCTTACTCCCATGGATAATAATAAACAAATAGTTTGAATTCCTAAATCAAGCATCAGCAGTGGACAGTATTAGCTTATTCGGGAGCTCAAAGAACATAAGATGGAGTTTGGTCTAGACCAGAAGTGTCAAAACTCGGCCATAGCTCCAGGAGCCCACATGGGAGGAAAAATCTAGTTCCCAAGTGGGCCGGACCGGGAAAAATCATGGTGTATATATATAACTTAAAAAACAACAACTTCAGATTGTGTTTTGCTGTTTCAATACGATCAACATACAACATAAAGCTGGAGCCTGAGGACAGTGTGTCTCTTCAAAATAGTACAAGCACAACATCACTATTAATCACCTAAAACACGTCAAGTTTATTTGAAAATTCTAAAGAAAAAAGAACACTACAAACACACAATGCCTCAGTGATTAACAGAACTGTTTCACAGATCACAGAACTATATCAGAGGTGTCATTTCTCGGGCAGAAATGTAAATAAAAATAATGAAATCTGTTCCCCAAACAAGTGCAAGAACCACAGAGTCAAGAATAGGTTAAATATACAAATAAAATAAAATCAATTAAAAACAATAGCACATCAACATAAAAACATATAAACATAAAGCTGGAGCCTGAGGACAGTGTCCAAAAGAAGCACAACATCACTATTAATCATAAAAACACCTCAAGTTATTTGAAAGTTCTGAGGACAAAGAACACACAAACACACAATGCCTCAGTGATTCACAGAAGTATATCACCAGATCACAGAATATATCAGGGTGTCATTTCTCAGGCAGAAATGTAATAAAAATAAGGAATCTGTTCCCCAAACAAGTGCAAGAACACAAGTCAAAAATAGTTAAATATACAAA